>NC_084625.1:43767143-43877143 GCF_033978795.1 Nerophis ophidion
AATAAGCCACAGAGAAGACATTCATTTTTCTTGAATACATTACCGATGTATGTGAAACATTTACAGAAGAACCTCAACTTACGAGCTAGATTGGTTCCATGACCGAACTCATCAAAATTGTAATGGTGCTTGGCCCACTCAAAACAGCGCAGTTTTAACATGTAACATACCTTTTAAAAAGATAACAAACATTTAGATCAGAGGTCGGCAACCTTTACCACTCAAATAGCCATTTTGACCCGTTTCATATAATAAAAAAGACAATGGGAGCCGCAACCATTCTTGTGAATATCTGCTGATAATCACCCAGATAACAATAATAAGGGAGTGCTATGAAGCCATTGCCTTTGACGCCTTCAACAACATGAACAAACAACTTGGGAGCCTGTTGACATGTTTGAGGCTTCCGCATATACACGTACACGAATGCAAGGCATAGTTGTTCAACAGCCATACAGGTTACACTGAAGGTTGTGATATAAACAACTTAAACACTCTTACTAATATGCGCCACACTGTGAACCCACACCAAACAAGAATGGCAAACACATTTCGGGAGAACATCTGCACTGTAAGACAACATAAACACAACATAATTACCCAGAATCCCACGCATCCATGACACTTCATGATAGCAACAAACCCCGCCCACCTCAACCGACGCAGGAAGGGGGGGGGCGGAGTTTGGTGCTAGCGGGGTGTATAATATAGCCAGGAAGGGTCATGGATACGTGGGATTCTGGGTAATTGTTATGTTGTGTTTATGTTGCCTTACAGTGCAGATGTTCTCCCGAAATGTGTTTGTCATTCTTTTTTTGGTGTGGGTTCACAGTGTGGAGCATATTACTAAGAGTGTTGAAGTTGTTGCAGCTACACTGTGAACCCACACTGTGAACCCACACCAAACAAGAATGACAAACACATTTCGGGAGAACATCTGCACTGCAAGACAACATAAACACAACATAACAATTACCCGGAATCCCACGCATCCATGACACTTCCTGCTAGCACAAAACCCGGCCCACCTCAACCGACGCAGGAGGGGGGGGGGGGCGGAGCCTGGTGCTAGCGGGGTGTATAATATAGCCAGGAAGGGTCATGGATGCGTGGGATTCTGGGTGATTGTTATGTTGTGTTTATGTTGCCTTACAGTGCAGATGTTCTCCCGAAATGTGTTTGTCATTCTTTTTTTGTTGTGGGTTCACAGTGTGGCGCATATTACTAAGAGTGTTAAAGTTGTAGCAGCTACACTGTGAACCCACACCAAACAAGAATGACAAACACATTTCGGGAGAACATCTGCACTGTAAGACAACATAAACACAACATAACAATTACCCAGAATCCCACGCATCCATGACACTTCCTGCTAGCACCAAACCCCGCCCACCTCAACCGACGCACCGGGGGGGGGGGGGGGCGGAGTTTGGTGCTAGCGGGGTGTATAATATAGCCAGGAACTGTCATGGATGCGTGGGATTCTGGGTAATTGTTACACTGAAGGTTGTGATATAAACAACTTAAACACTCTTACTAATATGCGCCACACTGTGAACCCACACCAAACAAGAATGGCAAACACATTTCGGGAGAACATCTGCACTGTAAGACAACATAAACACAACATAACAATTACCCAGAATCCCACGCATCCATGACACTTCATGATAACAACAAACCCCGCCCACCTCAACCGACGCAGGAAGGGGGGGGGCGGAGTTTGGTGCTAGCGGGGTGTATAATATAGCCAGGAACTGTCATGGATGCGTGGGATTCTGGGTAATTGTTATGTTGTGTCTATGTTGCCTTACAGTGCAGATGTTCTCCCGAAATGTGTTTGTCATTCTTTTTTGGTGTGGGTTTGCAGTGTGGCGCATATTACTAAGAGTGTTAAAGTTGTTGCAGCTACACTGTGAACCCACACTGTGAACCCACACCAAACAAGAATGACAAAAACATTTTGGGTGAACATCTGCACTGTAAGACAACATAAACACAACATAACAATTACCCAGAATCCCACGCATCCATGACACATCCTGCTAGCACCAAACCCCGCCCACCTCAACCGACGCAGGAGGGGGGGGGGGGAGTTTGGTGCTAGCGGGGTGTATAATATAGCCAGGAAGTGTCATGGATGCGTGGGATTCTGGGTAATTGTCATGTTGTGTTTATGTTGCCTTACAGTGCAGATGTTCTCCCGAAATGTGTTTGTCATTCTTTTTTGGTGTGGGTTCACAGTGTGGCGAATATTAGTAAGAGTGTTAAAGCTGTTGCAGCTAAGCCACATCCAAAGCCAAAGAACCGCATGCGGCTCCGGAGCCGCGGGTTGCCAACCCCTGATTTAGATAATAAGTATTGTATGAAAAACAACACTATAGAATGTAATACTAACAGTTGCAGCATTTACCTTGAATGGTGGACTTCTGCAGTATTATAGTCTGCCAACGTTTGCCTTAGTTCCTAGTTTTGTCTGTTACCATGGTTGCTCATTAGTTTTTCAACCTGCCCCTTGTTTTCTACGCACACCTGTTGTTGCTGATGACTGCCTTATTTAAGCCTGCCCCCTTTTGTTATTTCGTCCTCGCTTCCCAATTTGCTCTCATGCAACAAGTGAGGACTGTTTTCCATGCTCTTACTCGCTAGCTTTCACGCTACGCTTTATTTATTCCTCGTTCTCATGTTTTGTTTTCCCTTTTTGTGCCTTTGTGCCAAGTGTTAGTGTATCTGTTTGTTTCCCTAGCTTCCATGCTAGCGCCTTTTGTTAGCCTTTTTCTGCCTAGCACCAGTATTTTTTGTTCTCAGCCTTTTATTAGTGAAATAAATTCTTTATTTCCTACCTTACGCTGTATTCTTGCCCGACGTAGCCACGGAAGAACATATTCGGCATCACTATGCCAACCAAGCGTCACAATAATTTTGCTTAGTTCAAATAAAATACCCATCCATCCATCCATCCATTTTCTACCGCTTGTTCCCTTTTGGGGTCGCGGGGGGCGCTGGCGCCTATCTCAGCTACAATCGGGCGGAAGGCGGGGTACACCCTGGACAAGTCGCCAAATAAAATACCCCTCATTTGTATTTTTTATTTTTTTTCTTGTTTTTGAACACTGACTTTTTGAAGTGTGTTTATTGATTATACCGTGTGGACATTAGTTCTGACCAACAATGTTTCCAGCAGGGATCAGTAGATGGCCTGGACTGTGCAGAAGTATCCCCGAGCACACAAACACACGGGAGTCTTCACGACAGAGTAAGATCGACACTTAAATGCAATATAGCGCCCTTTTTTTATGATAACTGATGTTATTTTTGGGCTTCTCAGGACCAGGGGTCCCTCTGCTCGCCATCATGGTGATTGTGGGCGACAGCCTTCATAATTTTGCAGACGGACTGGTCGTCGGCGCCGCCTTCTCCTCGTCCCCCGAGACCGGCATGGCGACGAGCGTGGCCATCCTGTGCCACGAGGTCCCACACGAGATGGGTGAGAGGTTTTTGCCGCGTTTTTTCCTTTCTCAGCACTTTGGCTTTGTTGACATGATCTCTGCCTGCCAAGGAGACTTTGCGGTGCTGCTGAGCTCTGGACTGCCCGTAAAGACGGCGGCGCTCATGAACTTGGTCAGCGCCCTGACCGCCTTCATGGGCCTCTACATCGGGCTCTTTGTCTCCGGCCAGATGGAGGTGCAGCAGTGGATCTTCGCCGTCACTGCTGGCATTTTCCTCTACGTGTCGCTGGTGGAAATGGTGAGTATTTGTCCAAAAACACGACACAAGTCACAGTTTTCATACGTCTGACGTTTTGTTGGATTATCATTCTTCATGATAACGTTTAATCAGTGTTGGGTTTCGACATTTATCTGACCATTGAATTTTGGTAATTTTACGACCAATATTCAAAAAACACAACATGCTTTTTGATTACCGTATTTCCTTGAATTGCCGCCAGGCTGCTAATTAATTTAAAACCTCTTCTCACTCCTGCGCTTACCAAATTCACGCAGTAAAGGTAAGCATGCACTAATTATTTTTTTAAATCTCTTCTCACTCCGGCACTTACCAAAGGCATGCAGTAAAAATTTGAGTGTTAATGTCAAGGTCAAATACCATGAGACATTATAAAGACACAAAAACAGAGAATAGAAGACAAACCAGTGATTGCTTTTCTCGTACGAGGAGAGAAACTGGAGCCAGTTGTCAGTTACAGGCTCCCAATTTACTCTGGAACTTTCTCCAGTCTCCTCGCCTTTTTAATTCATTTAGGGAAGCCCTTTCGGTACAAGCACGCACACACAGCTGCGCTCAGGGAGGGGGATTTACAGCTGTGTGGGATACCTAACCCCCGTGCTGATAACTAAACACAGGCAAATACATAGCAATAAAAAGATTAGCAACTTCCTGCATTGCTCTGGCCCATCTGCATGTTTAAGCGGGTAGGTCAACCTAAGTTCAATCTAACCTCAAGTTTCCTTTCTACTTGTCTACTCAATGCACAAAGCAATCCTATTTGAATAAAGTGAGATAACTTATTTACAATTAATCCAACAGTGATGTAAGATACCATCATGAAAAGCACACTTAATAAAAAAAACGTTATTATGGTCTTACCTTTTCTTATAAATGAAGTCCATGCGCAGCTCCTTCTGATCAAAAGCATCGATACCTTGTTTACAGAAGTCTTCCTTATATTTTTTCAGTTTTAAAAGTCTCTCTGTCTCGATGGAGATCTTCCTTTATTACCTCCTGCTTTGATTGAAAGTCCAGTTTAGAAAACTGCTATCAGACCGCTGCTATCAGTTAGCTCGGCTCCTCGGGTGCGGGCGACGACAAAATTATCCTCGGACAACTCCCCCTCCCGTTCTGCTCCGTGGGTGATCTTTTTATCCCACCCGCTGCCAGCATGAAGTGTTATTGTATAAATCAGGGTTCGGGAACCTTTTTGGCTGAGAGAGCCAAAAAGCCAAATATTTTAACATTTCCGTAAGAGCCATATAATATTTTTTTTTAACACTGAACACAACTAAACGCGTGCATTTTTGAGTAAGACCAACATTTCTAGAGTATAATACGTCTCTTATTCTTTGTAATAACATTGTTATTCTGAAGCTAACTGTGGAGGTGGCAGGACCGGCCTCGAAATCAGCGAGAGATGCGTAGATGGCCCACCTGAGCCTTGTTATCTAATCACCTGTCGCTCTGTTATAAGCAGCAGCTAGGAGGAGAGATGGGGTTGGGGCTGGAGCCAGAGCGCGAGCGAGAACAAAAGTGAAAAATACAATTGCTGGAAAGCAACTGAGGAACTTATAGAAAAATAAAACAATAGTGTAACCCTGAAACGGGCTCTTATGTCGGTGCTTGATGGTCTGAAGAACCCCCAGGTGGACAAGCCCCACCCTAACCAATAATAAATAAATAACTTCTTACCGCAACTTCTTGAACAGGTGCGGTAGTAAATGGGTGGATGGACTAAAAATGCATGAGAATGTTTTATGTTTTGAACATTATTTCTAACACTTATTACAAGTGGAATTATTCATTACTTATCATGTTAAACAATGTCAGCTCAGATTTATCCGAGAGCCAGATGCAGTCATCAAAAGAGCCACATCTGGCTCGCGAGCCATAGGTTCCCTACCCCTGGTATAAATAATACACTGGGTATTTAGGACTGGAACATGCTTTAATTCAGCCCGGTTGTTTAGATAGATAGATAGATAGATAGATAGATAGATAGATAGATAGATAGATAGTACTTTATTGATTCCTTCAGGAGAGTTCCTTCAGGATAATTAAAATTCCAGCAGCAGTGTACAGAGTTGTGATCAATTTAAAAAAAAGTAAAAACTAAATAATGGGAGTTTAAAAGGAAACAAAATAGAGAAATATTACAAAAAGAATAAAAACAATGGGAATAACAATATAACAGTAAAATACATAGCCTTTTACATAGCCAGTATAGGAGTGTCACATCCTAAAAGGTCTGTCGTGCATCCCCCGCGTCATATCCATCCCAGCACATATCACGTCACTCAGTGTCACTTCTTCTGCAGCCGAGTAGTCGCAAGAAGGATCACTAGCGCCCTCTACTACCAAGAGGCAGGAGTCATTTAATGACTCATATTTGACACACGCAGCTACGGTATATTAATAAAACATAGCTGCTTACTGTTCTTTTTAGCATACCGGTATTCAATAGCTTGGACCTTAAACCCTACTGAATAGCTCTTAATCTTCTTCCCTTTATGCAATTTCAAATTATTGAAATCAGCCTCCTCCATTTTGAAAATGATGACAGGGGAAGTGTCACTCGGGACGTGACAAGTTTGACCAGGCGGTAATACTAAGCATGCGAAATATGTTATGTCAGGTTGTGGCGTTGATTTGCCATTGAAATGTGGTCATTTGCCAACCAATATTCTACAAAACAAATATTACGTTTGAAACAATGTGCTTTTTGATTCCGTTTTGTTCAATGTCAGGTTCCGATGTCAAATTGACCATTGAATTTTGGGTCATTTTCCAACCAATATTCTACAACACAAATACAACGTTGAAACAACATTCTTTTTGAAGACATTATTTTTTTAATTTTTATTTTTTACCTTTGTCATGAAAAAGGGAGGTTTTTGTGGTTGGTGCACTAATTGTAAGTGTATATTGTGTTTTTTATGTTGATTTAATAAAAATAAAAATAAAAAATATATATATATATACATATTTTTTTTTTCTTAATACAAATTAATAAAAAATTCTTATGCGGCCGTGACCCGGTGGTTGAGGACCACTGTTCTACAACACAAATACAATGTTAAAAAAAACATGCTTTTTGATGACATTTATTAAATGCCAAGTTGTGACATTGATTTCACCATTGAATTTTGGTCATTTTCCAACCAATATTCTACAACACAAATACAACGTTGAAACAACATGCTTTTTGATTTTGTTTATTCAATGTCAGGTTGTGACATTGATTTTATTCGTTTCCCAAACAATATTCTAAAACACAAATACAACGTTGAAACAACATGCTTTTTGATGACGTTTATTCAATGTCAAATTGTGACGTTGATTTGACCATTGAATTTTGGTCATTTTCCGACCAATATTGTACAACACAAATACAACGTTGAAACAACATGCTTTTTGACAACGTTTAATCAATGTTGTGTTCTGACGTTAATTTGAACATTGACTTTTGTTCATTTCCCAACCAATATTCTACAACACGAATGCGATGTTAAAAAAAACATGCTTTTTGAAGATGTTTATTCAATGTCAAATTGTGACGTTGATTTGACCATTGAATTTTGGTCATTTTCCAACCAATATTCAACAATACAAATACAAAATTTGATACAACATGCTTTTTGACGACATTTATTCAATGCCAAGTTGTGACATTGATTTGACCATTGAATTTTGGTCGTTTTCCCACCAATATTCTACAACACAAATACAACGTTGAAACAACATGCTTTTTGACCACGTTTAATCAATGTTGGGTTCTGACGTTGATTTGACCATTGAATTTTTGATAATTTTCCAACTAATATTATGCATCACAAATACAATGTTGATAAAACATGGTTTTTGATGACAATTTGTTTAATGTTGTGTTGTGACATTGATTTGACCATTGATTTTTGGTCGTTTTCCAACCAATATACTACAACACAAATACAATGTTAAAAAAAAACATGCTTTGTGACAACGTTAATTCAATGTCAGATTGTGACGTTGATTAACCATTGAAATTTGGTCATTTCCCAACCAATATTCTCGAACAGAAATACAATATTGAAACAACATGCTTTTTGATTACTTTCATTCGATGTCAGGTTGTGAGGTTGATTTGACCATTACATTTTGGTCTTTTTCCAACCAATATTATATAATACAAATACAACGTTGAACTAACACATTTGTTGACGACGTTTAATCAATGTTGGGTTTTGACATTGATTTGACCATTGAAATTTGGTCATTTTCCAACCAATATTATATAACACAAATACAACGTTGAAACAACATTCTTTTTGACGGCATTTATTCAATGTCAAGTTGTGACTTTGAGTTGACCATTGAATTTTGGTCGTTTTCCAAACAATATTTTAAAACACAAATACAACGTTGAACTAACATATTTGTTGACAATGTTTAATCAATGTCGGGTTTCGACATTGATTTCACCATTGAATTTTGGTCCTTGCCCAAACAATATTCTACAACACAAACAAAACTTTGAAACAACATGCTTTTTTGACAACGTTTAATCAATGTTGGCTTCTGACGTTGATTTGACCATTGAAAATTGGTCGTTTTACGACCAATATCCTACAACACAAATACGACGTTGAAACAACATGCTTTTTGATGACATTTATTCAATGTCAAGTTGTGACTTTGAGTTGACCATTGAATTTTGATCGTTTTCCAACCAATATTCTACAACACAAATAGAATGACGTTTATTCAATGTCAGGTTGTGACATTTATTTGACCGTTGAAACAACATACTTTTTGATGAAGTTAATTCAATGTCAGGTAGTGACGTTGAATTAACCATTAAAATTTGGTCATTTTCCAACCAATATTCTACAACACAAATACAACGTTGAAACAACATGCTTTTTGATAATGTTTATTCAATGTCAAATTGTGACGTTGCTTTGACCATTGAATTTTGGTCATTTTCCGACCAATATTCTACAACACAAATACAACGTTGAAACAACATTCTTTTTGACAACGTTTGAGCAATGTTGGGTTGTGACGTCAATTTGAACATTGACTTTTGGTCATTTCCCAACCAATATTCTACAACACGAATGTGATGTTAAAAAAAACATGCTTTTTGATGACGTTTATTCAATGTCAAATTGTGACGTTGATTTGACCATTGAATTTTTGTCATTTTCCCACCAATATTCTACAACACAAATATGACGTTGAAACAACATGCTTTTTGACGACGTTAAATCAATGTTGGGTTCTGACGTTGATTTGACCATTGAAATTTGGTCATTTTCCAACCAATATTCTACAACAAAAATACAATATTGAAACAACATGCTTTTTGATGACATTTATTAAATGCCAAGTTGTGACATTGATTTCACCATTGAATTTTGGTCATTTTCCAACCGATATTCTACAACACAAACAGAACGTTGAAACAACATGCCTTTTGACAACGTTTAATCAATGTCAGGTTCTGACATTGATTTGAATATTGAATTTTGGTCGTTTTCCAACCAATATTGTACAACACAAATACAATGTTAAAAAAAACATGCTTTTTGATGACGTTTATTCAATGTCAGGTTGTGACATTTATTTGACCGTTGAAATTTGGTCATTTTCCAACCAATATTCTACAACACAAATACAACGTTGAAACAACATGCTTTTTGATAACGTTCATTCAATGTCAAATTGTGACGTTGATTTGAACATTGAATTTTGGTAATTTTCCGACCAATATTTTACAACACAAATACAACGTTGAAACAACCTGCTTTTTGATGACGTTTAATCAATGTTGGGTTCTGACGTTGATTTGACCATTGAATTTTGGTCATTTTCCAACCAATATTCTACAACACAAATACAATGTTAAAAAAACATGGTTTTTGACAACGTTTAATCAATGTTGGCTTCTGACGTTGATTTGACCATTAAATATTGGTCGTTTTACAACCAATATTCTACAACACAAATTCAATGTTTCAACAACATGCTTTTTGACCACGGTTAATCAATGTTGTGTTCTGACGTTAATTTGAACATTGACTTTTGGTCATTTCCCAACCGATATTCTACAACACAAATACAACGTTGAAACAACCTGCTTTTTGACAACATTTAATCAATGTTGGGTTCTGACGTTGATTTGACCATTGAATTTTGGTCATTTTCTGACCAATATTCTACAACACAAATACAACGTTGAAACAACATGCTTTTTGATGACGTTTATTCAATGTCAAATTGTGACGTTGATTTGACCATTGAATTTTGGTCATTTTCCCACCAATATTCTACAACACAAATACAACATTGAAACAACATGCTTTTTGACGACGTTTAATCAATGTTGGGTTCTGACGTTGATGTGACCATTGAATTTTGGTCATTTTCCAACCAATATTCTACAACACAAATACAATGTTAAAAAAACATGGTTTTTGATGACATTTATTCAATGTCAAATTGTGGCGTTGATTTGACCATTGAATTTTGGTCATTTTCCCACCAATATTCTACAACACAAATACAACATTGAAACAACATGCTTTTTGATGATGTTTAATCAATGTTGGGTTCTGGCGGTGATCCGACCATTGAAATTTGGTCATTCCCCAACCAATATCATACAAAACAAATACAACATTGAAACAACATACTTTTTGACTGTCAGGCTTGGACTAGGATTGAGTGTGCTCCTTCGACGCAGAGGGTATATGGGACGAGCCAGGCGTGAATTAAGGTACATGATGTTTTATTGGGATTCTAAATACAAAAATAAACAAACCAAGGGCGCTCACAAAGAGGTATAAAATTTGGCTACAAAAATACAATCAGGAAAACAAAACAACTGCTCGATGGCATGAAAGACAATGAACTAACTTAAACTTGCACTGTGGCAAAACTATGAATAACTAACAAAAAAAAAACTTACTGTGACAGGTACAAGGGGCATGGATTGCAAGGTAATTGAGGGTGCGTGAAGGCATGAAGCAGAATGCAAATAGCAAAGTTCCCAGGACGAGGACAGAAACAGAATGATATAAATAGCAGCTATGATGATTAGAAACAGGTGTGGGACTGAGGGCTGGGCGTGACTTGGAGACCAGGTGGAAACTAATGGGTTACTATGGAAAAACAAAACCAGGAAGTGTAAAACGGGAAACAAGAGTCCAAAAACAAAACCATAACATGACAAAACAAGATCCATAGGTGTGACATTGACAACGTTTAATCAATTTTGGGTTGTGACGTTGTTTTGAAATTTGGTCATTTTCCAACCAACCACATGGATCCAACATTAAAAACATCAGCGTTGTCTCAATTTACAAATACAACTATTTTGCTTCGTTGTTTTCCAGTCAGTTTTTAAAGGACATAATCAACGTAGCATCAATGTCTTGTGCCTGCTGGGTAGTTGATGATTAGTGGGGCGGTTTAGCTCGGTTGGTAGAGTGGCCGTGCCAGCAACTTGAGGGTTGCAGGTTCGATTCCCGCTTCTGCCAACCTAGTCACTGCCGTTGTGTCCTTGGGCAAGACACTTTACCCACCTGCTTCCAGTGCCACCCACACTGGTTTGAATGTAACTTAGATATTGGGTTTCACTATGTAAAGCGCTTTGAGTCACTTGAGAAAAAGCGCTATATAAATATAATTCACTTCACTTCACTAGTGAGTGCTTGGGATCATCTAAAAAAACAGATTTCAAGTGTGACTAAAAACTGTAAAAAAAAAAAACATAACGGAAAATCTTTCTGTCTTTCCTCAGCTTCCTCAAATGAGTCGAGTGAGCAGCAGCCGTCCTCGCCTGCTCTTCCTGCTGCAGAACGTCGGCCTGTTGTCGGGTTGGTCGTGTCTTCTGCTGCTGGCGCTCTTTGAACATCAGCTCACCTTTCAAGATGGCTGACATTGACGCACCTTGTTTAATGTGCGACGTATCGATTCTTCACGTCGCGTCGCTCGCTTTATACAACAATAGAGCTTGAACAATCATTCCGCCTTAACGCCATAATTCCAAGGTGTCCATAATTAGGGCTGAGACATTTATTCATACAAATGTACTTTTATCAATGAAGGAATAATTTAGCGTCGTCATCGGGACGTCGTGCGTAACAAACTAACCTGTTCTTCCCGCGGTTCGTTCTCTGAATGACCACAACATGGGGCCAAAGAATGTTGTGACTGCCAGCACTCTGAGAAACATTACGCGATTAATAAACAACGAAGAAGTCGAGGATTATTTTGATCAACGTTTCTTAATTGTGATTGACTAATCTAATGAAAGGGACGAATAAAACTGAAAAATTATGTTTTTTTGTTTTGTTTTCCACCGACCTGCATGACGAATAAGTCCAAGTCTGGCCGTCATGATTCATCCGACCAGACTTTGCACAACAGTTTCTTTCTTCGCAAAGTGCAAAGTCATGCCTTGTGTTTTTATTCCTCCTCCTCGTTTATTGGCCTTCCTGAGTCTCGCTCGTACAATAGCAGGAAGTCTTATTTTTGCTCTTCTGCGCTGAGGAAATCCCTTCGGCTTTTTTTTTTTCTGTGTGCGTGGTTCCGTTTTCCGAACCATGTTTTGGCACGCGCACGTCGTTTCAAGGCAAAGCTGCCAGGTGGAGGAAGGAAGAGTTTTTAACTCTCACTTGGTCACGAGGTCAAACGATGGGAACATGGAAAGTCAAAACAGGAAATTCGAGCGTTTTCATCTTTGAAAGCATTCGAGAGAGGAAAAAAAGTGAAGCGAATTATATTTACAAACCCCGTTTCCATATGAGTTGGGAAATTGTGTTTGATGTAAATATAAACGGAATACAATGATTTGCAAATCATTTTCAACCCATATTCAGTTGAATATGCTACAAAGACAACATATTTGATGTTCAAACTGATAAACATTTCTTTTTGGCAAATAATCATTAACTTTAGAATTTGATGCCAGCAACACGTGACAAAGAAGTTGGGAAAGGTGGCAATAAATACTGATAAAGTTGAGGAATGCTCATGAAACACTTATTTGGAACATCCCACAGGTGTGCAGGCTAATTGGGAACAGGTGGGTGCCATGATTGGGTATAAAAACAGCTTCCCAAAAAATGTGCACCCCTTTGTCCACAACTGCGTGAGCAAATAGTCAAACAGTTTAAGAACAACGTTTCTCAAAGTTAAAGCTCTACTATGCAAAGCAAAAGCCATTTATCAACAACATCCAGAAACGCCCCCAGCTTCTCTGGGCCCGAGATCATCTAAGACGGACTGATGCAAAGTGGAAAAGTGTTTTGTGGTCTGACGAGTCCACATTTCAAATTGTTTTTGGAAACTATGGACATTTGTGTCCTCGGGAACAAAGAGGAAAAGAACTATCTGGATTGTTATAGGCGCAAAGTTCAAAAGGCAGCATCTGTGATGGGTATGGGGGTGAATTAGTGAGAATGGGAAAGAATTCCACCTAAAAAACTCCAAAAATGTGTCTCCTCAGTTCCCAAACGTTTATTGAGTGTTGTTAAAAGAAAAGGTGATGTAACACAGTGGTGAACATGCCCTTTCCCAACTACTTTGGCACGTGTTGCAGCCATGAAATTCTAAGATAATTATTATTTGCAAAAAAATAAAATAATAAAGTTTATGGGTTTGAACATCAAATATCTTGTCTTTGTAGTGCATTCAATTGAATATGGGTTGAAAATGATTTGCAAATCATTGTATTCCGTTTATATTTACATCTAACACAATTTCCCAAATCCTATGGAAACGGGGTTTGTATATAGCAGTTTTTCTCTAGTGACTCAAAGCGCTTTTACATTGTGAAACCCAATATCTAAGCTCCATTTAAACCAGTGTGGGTGGCACTGGGAGCAGGTGGGCAAAGGGTCTTGCCCAAGGACACAACGGCTGTGACTAGGATGGCGGAAGCCGGGATCGAACCTGGAACCCTCTAGTTGCTGGCATGGCCACTCAATCAACCAAGCTACACCGCCCCTAAAAAAAACATTTGTTATTGGATATCATGTCTGCTCTCTGCTAAAAAAAAAACTACTGTTAAAATTGCAGCTGCAATTAAAACCACAAGGGGGCCACAACGAGTCGCACATTTTTATAGTTTATTTTCTCTCTCACTTTGGCCAAATCGCCCTAAACGACTTTTGCTTTTCACTTCCCAAAGTGAAATTAGAAGACAAAAAATAGCATCGCACATTTTGACCGTAGAGAAGTATTTGTATGTGTTGTTATGATTTTATATAAGAATGGATGGATGGACTTTAAATTATGGATAGCTTTGTTGCTATCCTGATGTTGGAGTCACGCCCACTTTGACGTCACAAAGCCACACCTTCCTCTGTGAGACACACAATTTTTGTTTCATCTTTAGTGCTTATTTGACTTAGACTTCTTTTTTATTGTCATTCAAATTTGAACTTTACAGTACAGATAAGAACGGAATTTTGTTGCATTGGCTCTGTTTATTATTGCTGTAGACCAGGGGTCACCAACGTGGTGCCCGTGGGCACCAGGTCGCCCGCTGGCCTGTTCTAAAAATAGCTCAAATAGTAGCACTTACCAGTGAGCTGCCTCTATTTTTTAAATGTTATTTATTCACTAGCAAGCTGGTCTCGCTTTGGTCGACATTTTTAATTCTAAGAGAGACAAAACTCAAATAGAATTTGAAAATCCAAGAAAATATTTTAAAGACTTGGTCTTCACTTGTTTAAATAAATTCATTAATTTTTTTTACTTAGCTTCTCATAACTTTCAGAAAGACAATTTTTGAGAAAAAATACAACCTTAAAAATGATTTTAGGATTTTTAAACACATATACCTTTTTACCTTTTAAATTCCTTCCTCTTCTTTCCTGACAATTTAAATCAATGTTCAAGTATTTATTTATTTTTTTTATTGTAAAGAATAATAAATACATTTGAATTTAATTCTTCATTTTAGCTTCTGTTTTTTTGACGAACTTATTATGATTGAAATTTAAAAAAAATATTTGTCTTTGTTAGAAATACAGCCTGCGATGAGGTGGCGACTTGTCCAGGGTGTACGCCGCCTTCCGCTCGATTGTAGCTGAGATAGGCACCAGACCCCAAATGGAATAAGCGGTAGAAATAGATGGATGGATGGATAGAAATATAGCTTGGTCCAATTTGTTATATATTCCAACAACGTGCAGATTGGATTTTAACCTATTTAAAACATGTCATCAAAATTCAAAAATTAATCTTAATCAGGAAAAATTACTAATGATGTTCCATAAATTCTTTTTAAAAAAAAAATCAAAAATATTCGAATTTAGCTAGTTTTTCTCTTCTTTTTTTCGGTTGAATTTTGAATTTTAAAGAGTCGAAATATATTTATAAAAATATTTATCTGTTTCTATATAGATGATCAGTGTTTCCACAAAGTTAAATATCATTAATTATTAATAACAACATAGAGTTAAAGGTAAATTGAGCAAATTGGCTATTTCTGGCAATTTATTGAAGTGTGTATCAAACTGGTAGCCCTTCGCATTAATCAGTACCCAAGTAGTAGCTCTTGCTTTCAAAAAGGTTGGTGACCCCTGCTGTAGACCATGTCCAACGTGCTTCCACCCCTGGTTGCAAAATTCACATATTGATGGAAATGAGGGAACACAGTTTTTATGATAGCTTTATTAAAGTCCTTGGCCACGATGAAAACTCCCTCTGGATGTATAGATTGCAGTTCATTGATGGTGAATGTTGTCTGTCTATCTGTGTTGGCCCTGTAATGAGGTAGCAACTTGTCCAGGGTGTACACCGCCTTCCGCCTGATTGTAGCTGAGATAGGCTCCAGCGCCCCCCGCAACCCCGAAGGGAATAAGCGGTAGAAAATTAATAGGTGGATGGAAATACATATAAGTGATGAAAGAACGGATGTTATGTTCACTCATTAATGATGGATGGATGATTTATGGAAGGGTGAATGAATGGAAGGATAAATGGATGGATGGAAAGATGCATTAATAATGAAAGCGGATGGATGATGTAAAAATGAATGGATGTTTCGATGAGATAGATGATGGATGGATGAAAGGTAGACCGATGGAAGACTAATGGATGTTGGATGGTCGATGGAAAAAAGGATAAATGTAAGAAGGGATGATTGTTGGAAAGATTAAAGGATGAATAGATGGATGATTATGGAAAAATGGATGACAAATGGGTTATGGATCGATGAAAGGGTGGATGGAAGGATGACCGACAGAAGACTCTTCGGCTGGAAGGATGAAAAGTTGGATGGATGAATGGATTAATGGACAGATGATGCATTGATGACAGAGAGGTGATTGATGGATTGATGGATGTTGGATGGAAAAAAGGATGAAAAGGTGGATTGTAATGTTAGACAGATGAAAGGATAAATAGATGGAGGGATGGTGGAAGGATGGATGGAAATATATATATAAGTGATGAAAGAATGGATGTTGTGTTCACTCATTGATGATGGATGGATGATTTATGGAAGGATGAATGAATGGAAGGATAAATGAATGGATGGAAAGATGCATGAATAATGAAAGAATGGATGAATGATGTAATAATGAATAATGATGACAGATGGATGATGGATGGATGAAAGGTTGACCGATGAAAGACTAATGGATGTTGGATGGTCGATGGAAAAAAGGATAAATGTAAGAAGGGATGATTGTTGGAAAGATGAAAGGATGAATAGATGGATGATTATGGAAAAATGGATGACAAATGGGTGATGGATCGATGAAAGGGTGGATGGAAGGATGACCGATGGAAGCCTGTTTGGCTGGAAGGATGAAGGGTTGGATGGATTAATGGACGGATGATGGATGATAAAGGCAAACAATTATGAAAGGTGGAATGGATAGATGTTGGAGGGGTGAAAGGAGAAATAGATGGATGAATGGATAGATGGATGATAAATGAAAGGATGGATAGATGGATGTAAATATATATAAGTGATGATAGAATGGATGTTATGTTCACTCATTGATGATGGATGGATGATTTATGGGAGGATGACTAAATGGAAGGATAAATGGATGGGTGGAAAGATGTATGAATAATGAAAGAATGGATGGATGATGTAATAATAAATGGATGTTTCGATGACAGATGGATGATGGATGGATGAAAGGTTGACCGATGGAAGACTAATGGATGTTGGATGGTCGATGGAAAAAAGGATAAATGTAAGAAGGGATGATTGTTGGAAAGATGAAAGAATGAATAGATGGATGATTATGGAAGAACGGATGACAAATGGGTGATGGATCGATGAAAGGGTGGATGGAAGGATGACCGACGGAAGACTCTTTGGCTGGAAGGATGAAAAGTTGGATGGATGAATGGATTAATGGATGGATGATGGATTGATGACAGATAGATGGATTTTGGATGGAAAAAATGATGAAAGGTGGAATGTATAGATGTTGGACGGATGATAGGATAAATAGATGGAGGGATGGTGGAAGGATGAATGGAAGGATGGATGATAAATGAAAGGATGGATAGATGGATGGAAATATATGTAAGTCATGAAAGAACGGATGTTATGTTCACTCATTGATGATGGAGGGATGATTTATGGGAGGATGAATGAATGGAAGGATAAATGGATGGGTGGAAAGATGCATGAATAATGAAAGAATGGAAGGATGGATGATGTAATAATGAATGGATGTTTCGATGATGGATGGATGATGGATGAATGAAAGGTTGACCGATGGAAGACTAATGGATGTTGGATGGTCGATGGAAAAAAGGATAAATGTAAGAAGGGATGATTGTTGGAAAGATGAAAGGATGAATAGATGGATGATTATGGAAAGATGGATGTCAAATGGGTGATGGATCAATGAAAGGATGACCGATGGAAGACTATTTGGCTGGAAGGATGAAAAATTGGATGGATGAATGGATTAATGGATGGATGATGGATTGATGACAGATAGATGGATTTTGGATGGAAAAAATGATGAAAGGTGGAATGTATAGATGTTGGACGGATGATAGGATAAATAGATGGAGGGATGGTGGAAGGATGAATGGAAGGATGGATGATAAATGAAAGGATGGATAGATGGATGGAAATATATGTAAGTCATGAAAGAACAGATGTTATGTTCACTCATTGATGATGGAGGGATGATTTATGGGAGGATGAATGAATGGAAGGATAAATGGATGGGTGGAAAGATGCATGAATAATGAAAGAATGGAAGGATGGATGATGTAATAATGAATGGATGTTTCGATGATGGATGGATGATGGATGGATGAAAGGTTGACCGATGGAAGACCAATGGATGTTGGATGGTCGATGGAAAAAAGGATAAATGTAAGAAGGGATGATTGTTGGAAAGATGAAAGGATGAATAGATGGATGATTATGGAAAGATGGATGTCAAATGGGTGATGGATCAATGAAAGGATGACCGATGGAAGACTATTTGGCTGGAAGGATGAAAAATTGGATGGATGAATGGATTAATGGACGGATGATGGATTGATGACAGATAGATGGATTTTGGATGGAAAAAATGATGAAAGGTGGAATGTATAGATGTTGGACGGATGATAGGATAAATAGATGGAGGGATGGTGGAAGGATGAATGGAAGGATGGATGATAAATGAAAGGATGGATAGATGGATGGAAATATATGTAAGTCATGAAAGAATGGATGTTATGTTCACTCATTGATGATGGAGGGATGATTTATGGGAGGATGAATGAATGGAAGGATAAATGGATGGGTGGAAAGATGCATGAATAATGAAAGAATGGAAGGATGGATGATGTAATAATGAATGGATGTTTCGATGATGGATGGATGATGGATGGATGAAAGGTTGACCGATGGAAGACCAATGGATGTTGGATGGTCGATGGAAAAAAGGATAAATGTAAGAAGGGATGATTGTTGGAAAGATGAAAGGATGAATAGATGGATGATTATGGAAAGATGGATGTCAAATGGGTGATGGATCAATGAAAGGATGACCGATGGAAGACTATTTGGCTGGAAGGATGAAAAATTGGATGGATGAATGGATTAATGGACGGATGATGGATTGATGACAGAGAGATGATTAATGGATGTTGGCTGGAAAAAAGGATGAAAGGTGGAATAGATAAATGTTGGACGGATGAAAGGATAAATTGATGGACGAATGATGGATGGAAGGATGAATGGACAGATGGATGATAAATGAAAGGATGAATAGATGGATGGAAATATATATATATATATATAAGTGATGAAAGAACCGATGTTATGTCACTAGTTGATGATGGATGGATGAATGAATGGAAGGATAAATGGATGGATGGAAAGATGCATGAGTAATGAAGGAATGGATGGATGATGTAATAATGAATGGATGTTTCGATGCTGGATGGATGCTTGATGACAGACAGATGAGAGGATGGATGATAGATAGATGATGGGTGGATTTTGGATGTAAAAAACGCTTGAAGGTGGATGACAGAGGGATGGAAGGACGGATGGTTGAAAGTTGGATGATGAGTGGATGAGTGGATGAGTGGATGCTTTATGAGCAGCAAGAGTGGGCAGCGGAGCGGTGATGAAGATGACTGTTGCATCATCCTCTTCATCATGTCCTCAGAGGCTCCTCCTGCTGGCAGACAGAAGATGTTGGTGCTCGCAGGAAAGTAAGAAAGAAGAGCAAGATGGAGACAGACGCTGAGGAGCAGATGATGTTGCAAGTAAGTTCTTCTAGCAGATCACATCCACGCTCACGAACATGGACATGCACGTTTATTTCTTCTCAACAAATAACTGACTGACTCCTCATCTTGACAACATTCATACTTTCTAGACCTGAATGATTGACACTTACTTGTACAAATACTTTTATACCACAGTTACTTGTACAAATACTTTTATACCACAGTTACTTGTACAAATACTTTTATACCACACTTACTTGTACAAATACTTTTATACCACAGTTACTTGTACAAATACTTTTATACCACACTTACTTGTACAAATACTTTTATACCACAGTTACTTGTTTACATACTTTCATACCACAGTTACTTGTACAAATACTTTTATACCACACTTACTTGTACAAATACTTTTATACCACACTTACTTGTACAAATACTTTTATACCACAGTTACTTGTTTACATACTTTCATACCACAGTTACTTGTACAAATACTTTCATACCACAGTTACTTGTACAAATACTTTTATACCACAGTTACTTGTTTACATACTTTCATACCACAGTTACTTGTACAAATACGTTCATACCACAGTTACTTGTACAAATACTTTTATGCCACAGTTACTTGTACAAATACTTTTATACCACAGTTACTTCTACAAATACTTTTATACCACAGTTACTTGTACAAATACTTTTATACCACACTTACTTGTACAAATACTTTTATACCACAGTTACTTGTTTACATACTTTCATACCACAGTTACTTGTACAAATACTTTTATACCACACTTACTTGTACAAATACTTTTATACCACACTTACTTGTACAAATACTTTTATACCACAGTTACTTGTTTACATACTTTCATACCACAGTTACTTGTACAAATACTTTCATACCACAGTTACTTGTACAAATACTTTTATACCACAGTTACTTGTTTACATACTTTCATACCACAGTTACTTGTACAAATACGTTCATACCACAGTTACTTGTACAAATACTTTTATGCCACAGTTACTTGTACAAATACTTTTATACCACAGTTACTTCTACAAATACTTTTATACCACAGTTACTTGTACAAATACTTTTATACCACAGTTACTTGTACAAATACTTTTATGCCACAGTTACTTGTACAAATATTTTTATACCACAGTTACTTCTACAAATACTTTTATACCACAGTTACTTGTACAAATACTTTTATACCACAGTTACTTGTACAAATACTTTTATACCACAGTTACTTGTACAAATACTTTTATACCACACTTACTTGTACAAATACTTTTATACCACAGTTACTTGTTTACATACTTTCATACCACAGTTACTTGTACAAATACTTTCATACCACAGTTACTTGTACAAATACTTTTATACCACAGTTACTTGTACAAATACTTTTACACTACAGTTACTTGTACACATTTTATACCACAGTTACTTGTTTACATACTTTCATACCACAGTTACTTGTACAAATACGTTCATACCACAGTTACTTGTACAAATACTTTTATGCCACAGTTACTTGTACAAATACTTTTATACCACAGTTACTTCTACAAATACTTTTATACCACAGTTACTTGTACAAATACTTTTATACCACAGTTACTTGTACAAATACTTTTATACCACAGTTACTTGTACAAATACTTTTATACCACAGTTACTTGTACAAATACTTTTATACCACACTTACTTGTACAAATACTTTTATACCACAGTTACTTGTTTACATACTTTCATACCACAGTTACTTGTACAAATACTTTCATACCACAGTTACTTGTACAAATACTTTTATACCACAGTTACTTGTACACATACTTTTATACCACAGTTACTTGTACAAATACTTTTATACCACAGTTACTTGTACAAATACTTTTATACCACAGTTACTTGTTCAACATCGAACAAACCTGCATGTTATGTTATTGTCAAAACATGCATTTTATGTTCACTGTAAAAACATGCATGTTTTATTTGTTGTAAAAATGCACATTTGATATTCACGATAAAAACATACCTTTAAAATTTATTGTAAAAACATGCATTTTAGACTTATGATAAAGACATACAAGTTATAGCTATTGTAAACACATGCATTTTATATTTGTTGTAAAAACATGAATGTTTTATCCATGATAAAAACATGCATGTTGTATCAATGGTAAAAACATGCATTTTGTATTCATTGTAAAAAAAAAAATGCACGTTACATTCATGGTAAAAACATGCATTTATATTAGTTGTAAAAACATACATTTTTGTATCCATTGTAAAACATCCATGTTATATTCATTTTAAAAACATACATTGTATTATCACTGTACAAACATGCATTTATATTAATTGTAAAAACATATATTTGAGATTCATTATAAAAACATGCATTTATATTTATTGTAAAAACATTCATTTATATTCATTGCATAAACATTCATTTATAATAATTTTAAAACATACATTTTATGTTCATTGTAAACACATACATTTTATATTTATTGTAAAACCATGCATTTATATTCATTGAAAAAACATACATTGATATTTGTTGTAAAAACATACTTTTTATATTTATTGTAAAAACATGCATGTTATATTCAGGGTAAAAACATACATTTTATATTCATTGTAAAACATACATGTTATATTGATTTTAAAAACCTACATTGTATTATCACTGTAAAAAACATGCATTTATATTAATTGTAAAAACATATATTTTAGATTCATTATAAAAATATGCATTTATATTTATTGTAAAAACATTCATTTATATTCATTGTATAAACATACATTTATAATCATTTTAAAACATACATTTTATGTTCATTGTAAAAATACATTTTATATTTATTGTAAAACCATACATTTCTATTTGTTATAAAAACATACATTTTATATTCACTGTAAAAACAAGCATTTATATTCATTGAAAAAACATACATTGATATTTGTTGTAAAAACATACTTTTTATATTTATTGTAAAAACATGCATGTTATATTCATGGTAAAAACATGCATGCTATTTTTATTGTAAAAACATGCATTTATATTAGTTGTAAAAACATACATTTTATATTCATTGTAAAACATCCATGTTATATTCATTTTAAAAACATACATTGTATTATCACTGTACAAACATGCATTTATATTAATTATAAAAACATATATTTTAGATCCATTGCAAAAACACACATTTTATATTCATTGTAAAACCATTCATTTATTTTTCTTATAAAAACATACATTTTATATTCACTGTAAAAACATACATTTATATTCATTGAAAAAACATACATTGATATTTGTTGTAAAAACATACTTTTTATATTTATTGTAAAAACATGCATCTGATATCTATTGTAAAAACATGTGGGTTATGTTCATTGTGAAGAATGCATGTTATATTCATGGTAAAAACATGCATTTGTATTAGTTGTAAAAACATACATTTTATATTCATTGTAAAACATGCATGCTATATTTATTGTACAAACATACATTGTATATTCACTGTAGAAACATGCATTTTTATTCATTGTAAAACATGCATTTATATTCATTGTAAAAAACCTACAATTTAGATTAATTATAAAACATGCATTTATGTTTATTGTAAAAACGTACTTTTAATATTTAATGTAAAAACATGCAGATTATATTCATTGTGAAAAAGGAATGTTATATTCTTGGTAAAAACATGCATGCTATTTTTATTGTAAAAACATGCATTTATATTAGTTGTAAAAACATACATTTTATATTCATTGTAAAACATGCATGTTATATTCATTGTCAAAACATACATTTATATTCATTGTACAAACATGCTTTTCTATTCATTGTAAAACATGCATTTATATTCATTGTAAAAAAATACATTTTAGATTCATTGTAAAACATGCATTTATATTCATTGTAAAAACATACATTTTAGATTCATTGTAAAAACATGCATTTATATTTATTGTAAAAACATTAATTTGTATTCATTGTATAAACACATTTATAATCATTGTAAAAACATAAATTTTATGTTCATTGTAAAAACATACATTTTATATCATTGTAGAAACATCAATTTTATATTAATTGTAAAAACATACATTTTATATTCATTGTAAAAACATAAAATGTATATCAATTGTAAAAACATACATTTTATATTCATTGTAAAACCATAAATTTATATTTATTGTACAAACATACGGGTTATATTCATTGTAAAAAAATGCAAGTTATATTCATGGTAAAACATGCATTTATATTGGTTGTAAAAACATACATTTTTTATTAATTGTAAAACATGCATGTTATATTCATTGTCAAAACATACATTTTATATTAATTGTACAAACATGCATTTATATTCATTGTAAAACATGTATTTATATTAATTGTAAAAACATACATTTTAGATTGATTCTTAAAACATGCATTTATATTCATTGTAAAAACATAAATATTAGATTCAATATATAAACATGCATTTATATTCATTGTAAAAACATAAATTTTAGATTCATTATAAAAACATGCATTTATATTTATTGTAAAAACATTCATTTGTATTCATTGTATAAACACATTTATAATCATTGTAAAAACATAACTTTTATGTTCATTGTAAAAACGTACATTTTATATCATTGTAGAAACATAAATGTTATATTAATTGTAAAAACATAAATTTGATATCCATTTTAAAAACATAAAATGTATATTAATTGTAAAAACGTACATTCTATATTAATTGTAAAAACATAAAATGTTATATTCATTGTAAAACCATACATTTATATTTATTGTACAAACATACGGGTTATATCCATTGTACAAACATGCATTCATATTCATTGTAAAACATGTATTTATATTCATTGTAAAAACATACATTTTAGATTGATTATAAAAACATGCATTTATATTTATTGTAAAAACATTCATTTGTATTCATTGTATAAACATACATGTATAATCATTGTAAAAACATACATTTTATGTTCATTGTAAAAACATACATGTTATATTGATTGTAAAACCATACATTTTATATTCATTGTAAAACCATAGATTTATATTTGTTGTAAAAATGTACAACTTGTCCAGGGTGTATGACGCCTTCCGTCCGACTGTAGCTGAGATAGGCACCAGCGCTCCCCGTGACCCCAAAGAACATGCATGTTATGTTAATTGTAAAAACATGCATTTATATTCATTGTAAAACATACATTTATATTTGATGTAAAAAAAAATAATGTTTATATTTATTGTAAAAACATGCATTTTATATTTATTGTAAAGCATGCTTGTAATGTTCATTGACACAACATGCATTTATGTTTATTGTAAAAACATGCATGTTATGTTAATTGTAAAAACATGCATTATATTCATTGTAAAAACATGCATTTATATTTATAGTAAAAACAAAAATTTTAGATTCATTATAAAACATGTATTTATATTAATTATAAAAACATACATTTTTACATTAATTGTAAATACATACATTTTATATTAATTGTAAAACATACATTTATATTCATTGTAAAAAAAAAATCATATCACAGTATGTAATTGCAAAAATGTACAGCAAGTACTGGTATTTTTTTGATGCTGGTTCCTAATTGGGTCAGTCTAGGAGGAATGTTGAGATTCTGGACAAATGACACGGCTCTCAGTATTTTTTTTTAATCCAGCTGTAATTATGACACGCTGTCACATTCACTTCAGGTGTCCCTACTATGCATAAAAAAGACACAGGTAGCATCTAATAATAACCACAGGGGCGGTTTGGCTCGGTTGGTAGAGCGGCCGTGCCAGCAACTTGAGGGTTGCAGGTTCGATTCCCGCATCCGCCATCCTAGTCACTGCCGTTGTGTCCTTGGGCAAGACACTTTACCCACCTGCTCCCAGTGCCACCCACACTGGTTTAAGTGTAACTTAGATATTGGGTTTCACTATGTAAAGCACTTTGAGTCACTAGAGAAAAAGCGCTATATAAATATAATTCACTTCACTTCACTTCACAAATAAGAAAGCAACACAACACAAACGTTTCTAACTCAACAAAAGTCCCTTAAAGTCACGCAGGCTATTAAGGATCAGTTTGAAGTGAAAACATGCTTCATCAACCTTCCTCCTATAGTGATCTAGTAATCCACTCGAAAAAGGGAAAAATGGAAGTAATATAATATTTCATAAAGCAGCTGTGAAGAAACGAGTCTCGAGTCGGCGTCTGACGTCACTTTACCGCCCCGCGTTTGTGCGGCATCAATGCACACCTTGCTTAAATACCCACCGACTTACATGCTGATCGACTGTATCTATTTACACCATATATTTGTCATATATCATGTAAAATAAATATTAAATACATAAATATCATTTCCATCTGTTAGTTGTAATGAGTAGAAACCATGAAGCCACGCTGTTGTAACACGCGCTGAATGTGGCTTGGCATTGTCTTGCTGAAATAAGCAGGGGCGTCCACGAAAAAGACGTCGCTTAGATGGCAACATATGTTGTTTCAAAACTTTTTAGCATTAATGGTGCCTTCACAGATGTGTAAGTTACCCATGCCTTGGGCACTAATGCACCCCCATACCATCACAGATGCTGGCTTTTGAACTTTGCGTCGATAACAGTCTGGATGGTTCGCTTCCCCTTTGGTCCGGATGACACCATGTCCAATATTTCCAAACACTATTTGAAATGTGGACTCGTCAGACCACAGAACACTTTTCGACTTTGCATCAGTCCATCTTAGATGATCTCGGGCTCAGAGAAGCCGGCAGCATTTCTGGATGTTGTTGATAAATGGCTTTCGCTTTGCATAGTAGAGCTTTAACTTGCACTTACAGATGTAGCGACCAACTGTTTTTAGTGACAGTGGTTTTCTGAAGTGTTCCTAAGCCCATGTGGTGATATCCTGTAGAGATTGATGTCTGTTTTTGATACAGTGCCGTCTGAGGGATCCAAGGCCACGGTCATTCAATGCTGGTTTCCGGCCATGCCGCTTACGTGTAGGGATTTCTCCAGATTCTCTGAACCTTTTGATGATATTATGGACCGTAGATGTTGAAATCCCTAAATTTCTTGAAATTGCACACTGAGAAACGTTCTTAAACTGTTTGACTATTTGCTCACGCAGTTGTGGACAAAGGGGTGTACCTCGCCCCATCCTTTCTTGTGAAAGACTGAGCATTTTTTGGGAAGCTGTTTTTATACCCAATCATGGCACCCGCCTGTTCCCAATTAGCCTGCACACCTGTGGGATGTTCCAAATAAGTGTTTGATGAGCATTCTTCAACTTTATCAGTATTTATTGCCACCTTTCCCAAATTCTTTGTCACATGTTGCTGGTATCAAATTTTTAAATTAATGATTATTTGCAAAAAAAATAATTGTCTTGGTGGCATATTCAACTGAATATGGGTTGAAAATTATTTTCAAATCATTGTATTCCGTTTATATTTACATCTAACACAATTTCCCAACTCATATGGAAACTGGGTTTGTAGTTCCCTGCTGTGAGATGTTACATGATGTTGGTGGTGTACAATCTATTCTTTATTTAGACCGATTACATAAGTACCGATAAGATTCCGATGAATATCGATAAGGATTATCTCCGCCCGATTGTAGCTGAAATAGGCGCCAGCGCCCCCCGCTACCCCGAAAGGGAATAAGCGGTAGAAAATGGATGGATGGGATGGATATATTGGTGTGGGTATGGATCAAATCTAACGATATACATCCCTACTACAGGATGATCAATGACAGACGTCAGTGGGTAGAACCAGGGCCAACCAGCCAACTCGTCCTGGTCTAATTCTTCTTAGAGTTTAAATGACTTGTGCCCCTCAGACAGGACACTACGGTCCATCCAGACCCATACCTCCCGCCGCCTGAACAGTTTTTCCCCTCGGCCATCAGGCACATGAACAATAACAAAATCTGATAGCTCAGTTACAGCTCATGTTATTACCTATTCTGTGTTATGTGTTTCACGATTGCACCAAGAAAAATTCCTATTTTGTGAACACTTTTTGTCAAAAAATACCAATAAAAACTCTTAGTTTAGTCTTTTTTTGAAGGGACAATTCACAGAAACATTAAGATCAAAGACTGATACGTTCTGTAGCAGATCAAAGCTAAATAAATTTCCATCTGCAGTCCCTGGCTACCTAAAATAAAGGGATACAAAAATCATGCAATAAAATTATGACAATAAAATCATACCATATCTCGTAATCAAATTTAAAAAAAGTCAAAAAATGCCCTTTCATGGACACATACTTAATATACAATACAACCACATCTCATTCACATCATCACACAAAGAGAACACATGTTTTTGTTCACATCTGTCATCATTTGTAAAACCAACCATGATTTTAACAGACACATCTCACAATTTTCAACAAAAATGCTGTCATGCATAAATATAATACACATTAAGTTGATCTGTCAAACATGGTGGCCACCTTATTGACCGTGTGAGCAGCTTTGATTGCTCCAGAGCCAATGAAGAGTAATCTGTTAGACCAGATGTCGGCAACCCGCGGCTCTGGAGCTGCATGTGGCTCTTTAGCGCCACACTAGTGGCTCTCTGGAGCTTTTTCAAAAATATATGAAAAATGGAAATGATGAGGGGGAAAAAAAAACATAATTTTTGTTTTAATTCGGTTTCTGTAGGAGGACAAACATGACACAAACCTCTCTAATTGCTATAAAGCACACTGTTTATATTAAACATGCTTCACTGATTCGAGTATTTGGCGAGCGCCGTTTTGTCCGACTAATTTGGGCAGTCCTTGAACTCACCACAGTTTGTTTACATCAGGGGTGTCAAACTCAAATACAGAGTGGGCCAAAATTTAAAACCGAACAAAGCCGTGGGCCGAGGTTGAACAATCCATCCATCCATTTCTACCGCTTATTCCCTTTCAGGGTCGCGGGGGGCGCTGGTGCCTATCTGGGCTACAATCGGGCGGAAGGCGGGGTACACCCTGGACAAGTCGCCACCTCATCGCAGGGCCAACACAGATAAACAGACAACATTCACACTCACATTCACACACTAGGGCCAATTTAGTGTTGCCAATCAACCTATCCCCAGGTGCATGTCTTTGGAAGTGGGAGGAAGCCGGAGTACCCGGAGGGAACCCACGCATTCACGGGGAGAACATGCAAACTCCGCACAGAAAGATCCCGAGCCTGGATTTGAACCCAGGACTGCAGGACCTTCGTATTGTGAGGCAGACGCACTAACCCCTCTCCCACCGTGAAGAGGTTGAACAAATTAACCTTTTAATAGGAACCCAAACAAGTTTTGCATTGAATATTGAACAAGCAAGGCTTATATAACTTTATAGTGACATGCAAAATCGAGTTTCAAATAATAATAATTTAAAAATATCAATGGCATATTAAATAAAATTTATATAAAAATTCAATGCCTCTTTTTGGCTGTGGGGTTGAGGTGGACGGGGTTTGGTGATAGCGGGGGGTGTATATTGCAGCGTCCCGGAAGAGTTAGTGCTGCAAGGCGTTCTGGGTATTTGTTCTCTTGTGTTTATGTTGTGTTACGGTGCGGATGTTCTCCCAAAATGTGTCATTCTTGTTTGTTGTGGGTTCACAGCGTGGCGCATATTTGTAACAGTGTTAAAGATATTTATACGGCCACCCTCAGTGGGACCTGTATGGCTGTTGACCAAGTATGCGTTGCATTCACTTATGTGTGTGTATAAGCCGCATATATTGTGTGACTGGGCCGGCACGCTGTTTGTATGGAGGAAAAGCGGACGTGGAGACAGGTTGTAGAGAACGCCAAAGGCAGTTCCTTTATAGCCCGCCCCAAATATTGTTGTCCGGGATGAAATTCGGGAGGGGCACTGAACTTCGGGAGTCTCCTGGGAAAATCGATAGGTTTGGCAAGTAAGAGTGTTAGTGGTGAATGTGGTGTTACAGTGGCGGGCCAGCTCTAATGTTAATTTGATATTGCCTCAAGGGCCAAGTGAAATTACACGGTGGGCCAAATTTGGCCCGCGGGCCAGAGTTTGACACCCATGGTTTACATGCATAACTTTCTAAGACTTTCTAAGACGTGATTTATGCCACTTCTTTTTCTGTCTCATTTTGTCCACCAAACTTATAACGTTGCGCATGAATGCACAAAAGTGAGTTTTGTTGATGTTATTGACTTGTGTGGAGTGCTAATCAGACATATTTGGTCACTGCATGACTGTAAGCTAATCGATGCTAACATGCTATTTAGACTGGCTGTATGTACATATTGCATTACTATGCCTCATTTGTAGCTATATTTGAGCTCATTTATATCCATCCATCCATCAGCTTCCGCTTATCCGAGGTTGGGTCGCGGGGGCAGCAGCCTAAGCAGGGAGGCCCAGACTTCCCTATCTCCAGCCACTTCGTCTAGCTCTTCCCGGGGGATCCCGAGGCGTTCCCAGGCCAGCCGGGAGACAAAGTCTTCCCAACGTGTCCTGGGTCTTCCCCGTGGCCTCCTACCAGCTGGACGTGCCCTAAACACATCCCTAGGGAGGCGTTCGGGTGACATCCTGACCAGATTCCCGAACATCCTCATCTGGCTCCTCTCGATGTGAAGGAGCAGCGGCTTTACGTTGAGCTCCTCCCAGATGGCAGAGCTTCTCACCCTATCTCTAAGGGAGAGCCCCGCCACCCGGCGGAGGAAACTCATTTCGGCCGCTTGTACCCGTGATCTTATCCTTTCGGTCATGACCCAAAGCTCATGACCATAGGTGAGGATGGGAACGTAGATCGACCGGTAAATTGAGAGCTTTGCCTTCCGGCTCAGCTCCTTCTTCCCCACAACGGATCGATACAACGTCCGCATTACTGAAGACGCCGCACCGATCCGCCTGTCGATCTCACGATCCACTCTTCCCCCACTCGTGAACAAGACTCTTAGGTACTTGAACTCCTCCACTTGGGGCAGGGTCTCCTCCCCAACCCGGGGATGGCACGCCACCCTTTTCCGGGCGAGAACCATGGATTCGGACTTGGAGGTGCTGATTCTCATTCCGGTCGCTTCACACTCGGCTGCGAACCGATCCAGTGAGAGCTGAAGATCCCGGCCAGATGAAGCCATCAGGACCACATCATCTGCAAAAAGCAGAGACCTAATCCCGTGGCCACCAAACCGGATCCCCTCAACGCCTTGGCTGCGCCTAGAAATTCTGTCCATAAAAGTTATGAACAGAAAGGGTGACAAAGGACAGCTTTGGCGGAGTCCAACCCTCACTGGAAACGTGTTCGACTTACTGCCAGCAATGCGGACCAAGCTCTGACACTGATCATACAGGGAGCGGACCGCCACAATAAGACAGTCCGGTACCCCATACTCTCTGAGCACTCCCCACAGGACTTCCCGAGGGACACGGTCGAATGCCTTCTCCAAGTCCACAAAGCACATGTAGACTGGTTGGGCAAACTCCCATGCACCCTCATTTATATATTTATTCAATTTAATCTCATGACACACTATCTGTATATAATATGGCTTTTATTTTTTTGCAGCTTCAGCCACATTTGTTTTTGTATTTTTGGTCCAACATGGCTCTTTCAACATTTTGGGTTGCCGACCCCGTGTTAGACTTTTCAACTTTGTCGTGCAATAAAAACTCTTCTGATTCTGATTACTGCCACCGAGTGGTTGGAAGCTGTACCTGCATCTCATTTCAACCAATGAATCCTATTGTATTGATTTTTTTTTTTCTTTCAACTTTTCGAAGTGTCAAGACAAAGCAGCCCGGAGTAAAATTGGCTTCAGTGGTTCAGGCGGGAGCACCTCCTCTGACACTACGACCAACAGCCTCGTCCGGCAGGTAAGAATGCCATTTTGTTTGGCGGCAACTGCAAAAAAACGTACTACCGAACGACTAAATGTCCCAGGACAAGGCGAACTAGCATAAGTGGGCGGTTGAAGGTATCATCATCCATCAGGCCTGAGATCCACTGCGAGCATTTTAATGGCTTGGCGTCATCCTCACCACTTTCTTAGCAGCGGCACAGCGGCCTGTTTTGAAGCCAAGGTGTCTGGACTTTGTAAAAGGAAGATCTGCAAGGGACCCCTACATGTTTCTCCCTTTTAAGGAGGAGCCACGGTTGGTTGGCTTTGTTTTTTGGCAGAGACCACTGCCTCCTGCTCATTCTCAACTTTCTGTGAAGTTGTGAATGAGCGCCGCAAACTCTGCTCAGTGAAACGAACTCAATGAGAAAGTGTTCCTATCTTGCTGCCTGCCACCCATGAGACCGGACTGGACACCCACAGTCCACAAACCAGTTTCCTCTAGTCTGACTCCTCACAGGGCCGTCGTTTAGAAGAGAAAGTTGACAACAATTTTAAGGGCTTTATGCATGGGGTACTCGGGGCCCAAATCGATATTCTTTCAGGGTCCATAGCAACTATCCTGCTCATAATAGACTGAATGAAGCGGGCAGTAAGAGCAGTGATGTTTTGATGTACAAGAAATGAGTTTGTTGTGTCTTTTTGCCACACCGTCCTTCGGGAGACTCTTGAAGCCAGGGAAACAATTCTAGTTAGAATGTTTTGTTTTCACTATTAATTGCCTATTCCTGGTCCTCAAATTCATCCTGCAGGGCAGACGATTCGATGTTATCCAAATCACAAGAATGTCCGCAGCTCCGCCCGCATACTCCAATCATTTGTGGCAGCCTTGGGGTTCTTTGAAGGCTGCCAGCCTCTCCCAATTTGTCGACAAACCAGAGCAATGCTTACTCCAATCAGCAGAAGTCCTGTTGTCATACATTTAATGACAGTGCAGTGTGAAAACATCATATTTTAAAACGCAGGCTGTTTCTCATTGGACTGTCAGAACATACGGTCGCTTGGGTTTCAAATTATTTAGAAAACAGGACCCAGTCTATTAAATACGAGAGCCTTTTTTCAGCTCATTATTTTTTTGACACTTATTGGAATATCTTGTGTGACATCATGCACAAAAGTGAACTTTATTTGTTTTAAACTATTGCAGTGGAGTTCTGTACAAAAAGTGCACTTTAATTTAGTGTTGTTTTGATACGTCATCTTAGTGACATCATGCACAAAAGTGCATTAATAGCTTGTTTTGAAATGTCTCTGACAATCTTGCACTTTCTGTTTTGAAATGACATGAATGTTTTGAGGTAGACACATAGAATCATCATACTGCTGTGATTATATGCATCAAATGTTCATTCAAGGCTAAGGCAAAATAACGAGATATATATCGTGTATCGCAATATAGCCTATATATTAGGGCTGCGAATCTTTGGGTGTCCCATGATTCGGTTCAATATCGATTCTTGGGGTCGCGATTCGATTATATATTGGGGTTTTTTTTTTTCGATTCAATGCGATTCTCGATTTGAAAACTATATTTTTCCAATTAGAAACAATTCTGTATTCATTCAATACTGTACATAGGATTTCAGCAGGATCTACTTCAGTCTGCTGACATGCTAGCAGAGTAGTACCTTTTTAAAAAAAAACTTTTATAATTGTAAATGACAATGTTCAACTGATTGCAATTATGTACATTAGTTTTAACTATTAAACGAACCAAAAATACGACTTATTTTATCTTTGTGAAAACATTGGACACAGTGTGTTGTCAAGCTTATGAGATGCGATGCAAGTTTAAGCCACTGTGACACTATTGTTCTCTTTTTTTATTTCTTATAAATGTCTAATGATAATGTCAATGAGGGATTTTTAATCACTGCTATGCTGAAATTATAACTAATATTGATACTGTTGTTGACAATATTCATTTTTGTTTCACTACTTTTGGTTTGTTCTGTGTCGTGTTTGTGTCTCCTCTCAATTGCTTTGTTTATTGCTGGGTCAGGTTTGGTTTTGGAATTGGATTGCATTGTTATGGTATTGCTGTGTATTGTTTTGTTGGATTGATTAAAAAAATAAAAAAAATTGATTTAAAAAAAAAAAAAAGAGAATCGATTCTGAATCGCACAACTTGACAATCCCGATTCGTATTCGAATACATTTTTTTCCACACCCCTAATATATATATATATATATATATATATATATATATATATATATATATATATATATATATATACATATATATATATATGTATATGTGTATATATATATATATATATATATATATACATATATATATATATGTATATGTGTATATATGTATATATATGTGTATATATGTATATATATGTGTATGTATATATATATATGTGTATGTATATATATATATATATATATATATGTATATATATATATATATGTATATATGTATATATATATGTATATATATATATATATATATATATATATATATATATATCCATCCATCCATCCATTTTCTACCGCTTATTCCCTTTCGGGGTCGCGGGGGGCGCTGGCGCCTATCTCAGCTACAATCGGGCGGAAGGCAGGGTACACCCTGGACAAGTCGCCACCTCATCGCAGGGCCAACACAGATAGACAGACAACATTCACACTCACATTCACACACTAGGGCCAATTTAGTGTTGCCAATCAACCTATCCCCAGGTGCATGTCTTTGGAAGTGGGAGGAAGCCGGAGTACCCGGAGGGAACCCACGCATTCACGGGGAGAGCATGCAAACTCCACACAGAAAGATCCCGAGCCTGGATTTGAACTCAGGACTGCAGGACCTTCGTATTGTGAGGCAGACGCACTAACCCCTCTGCCACCGTGAAGCCCATATATATATATATATATATATATATATATATATATATATATATATATATATATATATATATATATATATATCCATCCATTTTCTACCGCTTATTCCCTTTTGGGGTCGCGGGGGGCGCTGGCGCCTATCTCAGCTACAATCGGGCGGAAGGCGGGGTACACCCTGTGTGTATATATATATATATTTATATATATATATATGTGTATATATATATATATGTATATATATATATATATATATGTATATATATATATATATATATATATACACATATATATGTATATGTGTATATATATATATATATATATATACATATATATATATATATATATATACACATATATATATATATACATATATATATATATATATATATATATATATATATATATATATATATATATATATATACATATATATACATATATATATATATATATATATACATATATATATATATATATATATATATACATATATAGCATTCTATTTTAGTTACTTTGAGTTTACAACCCCCTGGCGCTGTTTTGTACTGTTTTTGTACTTATTTTAAATATTCTTTCTCAACTGTTTGTAAATGTTGCAATTTATGAATAAAGGTTTGTAAAATAAAAAAAATAAAAAGTTGTTTATGTGTAGGTATACAGTGTAAGAGACAGGAGCAGTGTGTGTGGGTGTGTCTGTGGGTCACGTGGGTATAGGTGGGTGTGGCCACAATGGGCCATAATTAAGTATTTCACGAGAGAACGTGCACCTGTGAGCGAAGACATGTTTGGGTGCTACCGCTTTACTTTGTTGTTAAATTTCATCTTATTTGTCACCTCCGTCAGTCACCATATCCATATTTATCGTCAACTTTATTTGTAAACATGAAACCCTGAGTCTAAATTAGGCTGGCCGTTCACGGACAGACTCGAGCACCGCGCAGTTTGAAAACACCCCACGTCACTTTCACCCGGGAGCAGGTAGGACAAGCTGTCTCCTTTTATTTATTGGCTACTGTGTCTGTCATCTATTATTGTCCAAACTTTATCATCTGAAAGGCTCAACATTTATTCCTCTCTGCATGCTTCTATTCACTGAATATATAGCCCATATTCTTCGTTACATTTACCTGAACATCATTATCCAGCACCATCTGCTGGTCACATTGTGCATCACAGCCAGTTTAGCTCAGGCCTGGGCAATTATTTTGAAGAAAAAATGTGTACATACTTGCCAACCCTTTTGATTTTCCCGAGAGACTCCCGAATTTCAGTGCCCTTCCCAAAAATCTCCCGGGGCAACCATTCTCCCGATTTCCACTCAGACAACAATATTAGGGACGTGCCTACTGAAATGAGTTTTTCTTCATTAAACGGGGATAGCAGGTCCATTCTATGTGTCATACTTGATCATTTCGCGATATTGTCATATTTTTGCTGAAAGGATTTAGTAGAGAACATCGACGATAAAGTTTGCAACTTTTGGTCGCTAATAAAAAAGCCTTGACTGTACCGGAAGTAGCAGACGATGTGCGCGTGACGTCACGGGTTGTGGAGCTCCTCACATCCTCACATTGTTTACAATCATGGCCACCAGCAGAGAGAGCGATTCGGACCGAGAAAGCGACGATTTCCCCATTAATTTGAGCGAGGATGAAAGATTCGTGGATGAGGATAGTGAGAGTGAAGGACTATTAAAAAAAAAAAAAAAAATGACAGGGCAGTGGGAGCGATTCAGATGTTATTAGACACGTTTACGAGGATCATTCTGGAAAATCACTTATCGACTTATTGTGTTACTAGTGTTGTAGTGAAATTAAACTGTCGTACCTGAAAGTCGGAGGGGTGTGGCCACGGTGTGGTGACCGCCAGTGTCTCTGAGGGAAGCCACGGAGCTGCCTTTTTGACAGGTGCACGAGGAAGGAAGCAAGCTCCGCTCATGTCTACGGTAAGAGCCGACTTATTACCGCAATTTTCTCACCAAAACCTGCCGGTTGACATGTGGTTGGGAATCATGCTCGCTTGACCGCTCTGTTCCATAGTAAAGCTTCACCTTTGGGAATGTAAACAAGGAAACAACGGCTGTGTTTGTGTTGCTAAAGGCAGCTGCAATACACCGCTTTCCACCAACATCGTTCTTCTTTGACGTCTCCATTATTAATTGAACAAATTGCAAAAGATTCAGCAACACAGATGTCCAGAATACTGTGTAATTATGTGATTAAAGCAGACTACTTATAGCTTGGATCGGGCTGGAAAAAAATGTCCGCTACAATCCGAGACGTCACGCGCACGTGTCATCATACGCTTCATCATACTGACGTTTTCAACAGGATACTTCGCTCGAAATTTAAAATTGCAATTTAGTAAACTAACCGGCCGTATTGGCATGTGTTGCAATGTTAATATTTCATCATTGATATATAAACTATCATACTGCGTGGACGGTAGTAGTGGTTTCAGTAGGCCTTTAAAAGCACTACCTTTAGCGTCCTCTACAACCGGTTGTCACGTTCGCTTTTCCTCCATACAAACAGCGTGCCGGCACAGTCACATAATTTATGCGGCTTTTACACACACACGTGAATACAACGCATACTTGATCAACAGCCATACAGGTCACACTGAGGGTGGCCGAATAAACAACTTTAATACTGTCACAAATATGCGCCACACTGTGAACCCACACCAAACAAGAATGACGAACACATTTCGGGAGAACATCTGCACCGTAACACAACAGAACAAATACCCAGAACCCCTTGCAGCACTAACTCTTCCAGGAAGCTATAATATACACCCCCGCTACCATCAAACCCCGCCCCCACCAACCTCGCCCCCCACCCCCTCCCATCTCCCGAATTCGGAGGTCTCAAGGTTGGAAAGTTTATTTGATTTTTAGGAACAGTAATACAAAACCGCACAATAATGTCTGATTGAATTCTAAAAACGTTATGATGGAATGGAATTTAACTTTTTTTTTACTGAATGAGACACCCAGAATGTACATGAAAATAAAGAATGTGGGATTTACAATTATTAACTATGAATGATAAAACACTGAATATTGACAACGTATGAACGTCACACTCCCTCTCGATCCACGTATTTTACAATCAAGCGAAATGCAACAAAAAATTTGCAAACAGTGAAATATGAACGCGAAGGGTAAAAAAAACACACCTACAATCTGATTTATCTATATCACTAAGCTTTAGAACTTTGTTGTAAAAATCTCCTTCCGTGTCTGTCCCTGACACCCGCATTTAAAGCTGGCACTCTATGGAAACACGCCCAACCCACACTGCTTGGTGCCTCGTCTGAGCTGCTGTGACTTACATTACCATAGTAACTAATTAGATTACCATAGTAACTAATTAGATTACCATAGTAACTAGTATACCATGCAAAAGCGCAGATGCAAACCATTGAAATACTTTGTATGGCTCAAGACTTAAAGTAATTTGAAAACATCACTGCACATCATGATTGCAGCTACAGTTTCCATCTTAAAAATCCCCAAAAAACCTTGGCATAAGGGTTACATTCTCTTAAAAGTTAGTCAAGTTTGATCGTCTTCTCTGCGCTTTGCCAGAGCTGAAACCTAACTGTCCTGCCGTGTTTGTTTATCGGAGTGTTTTAGGCATTTGAGGTGGAAAAAGTTAAGATACTTTTTTTTGTGTGGATCCCCTTTAGCTGTGCTCTAGCTAGCATACGTGCTTGGATACAAAAAACGGGGACAGCTATTTTTGGGGTTCCTGTGTTAACTCAAACTGGAACCAGTGGTGGTAGAAAAAGAGAGAGGAAGTGGAAGAGATGTAGTGTTAAAGGGATTGTTGATGTGAAAGTTCCTGGTGCCTGAAACTACTGCGTTTAAATAAAACTAAAAGTATGAAAAGTTTGTTGTCTCTTCATTTAATCAAGTCTGTGAAATTGCTGAGTTGGTTATTGACTCACTAAGCCAATAAAAGAGGTCACCTCTAACTGGTTCGGGTCTGATGATCCTGTCCACACTGAGGGCCCCTCCGGGATATAAAACCCGAGACCTCTCACAAATTTCTGCCATGTGAGTAAGTAGTAACCTGTAACCTGATAATCTGTTCCGTAGTTGGTCCCCAGAACAACCAGTCGATGTGCCCTGAAAAATAATAATCAGCTTTCCTTATCTAGCGCTTGTCTGAAAACAGTTAACAAAGGCTCTTGTCAGGCGCGAGAAACAAAGTAGAGGTCAAACAGCTTTTTAAACAAAAGGACAGTGCCAAGCAATAGGTCTAAAGAAAAGACTGTCTTTGGTTTTGATTGATTGAAGCTTTTATTAGTAGATTGCACAGTTCAGTACATATTTCGTACAATTGACCACGTTATGGTAACACCCGATTAAGTTTTTCAACTTGTTTAAATCAATTCATGGTGGTGACACAAATTTGTTAAAACACGAAATTTGGCCTCAGTGCCGAGAAACTGTCATATCAAGAAAATTGGGTCATGTGTCATTTAAAATTGCTCTGTTTTTATCGCCTCTGTCTGGACCGAACCTTGAATCAGCTCTGATCAAACTCAGCTGCATTCTCTCAGACCCGTCTTTTCCTCTGTACCTTTTTGGATGAAGAAACATCCCCCTGATCAGCATATCTGGAGTGAAAACTCCCAAGCTTTTGTCTAAGCAAACTTGTACACATGCATAATAGTCGTGTTAGTTCCTAAAATGCAGAGGTGGGTAGTAACGCGCTACATTTACTCCGTTACATCTACTTGAGTAACTTTTGGGATAAATTGTACTTCTAAGAGTAAATTTTATGCAACATACTTTTACTTGAGTATATTTATAGAGAAGAAACGCTACTTTTACTCCGCTCCATTTATCTGCAATCAGGTCGCTACTCGCTACTTTTTTTTTATCAATCTTTTAATGCACGCTTTGTTTGTTTTGATTTTGTCAGACACGCATTCAAAGTAGGATTTACGCATGCTTGCGTTTCACCAATCACATGCAGTCACTGGTGACGTTGGACCAATCAAACAGAGCCAGGTGGTCACGTGACCGTCACACGTAGAACCCGACATGTTGAAAAACTTATTGATGTGTTACCATTTAGTGGTCAACTGTACGGAATATGTACTGTACCGTGCAATCTACTAATAAAAGTTTCAATCAATCAACCAATCAATCAAAAGTGTAAAGGAAAAAAGACACTTTTTATTCCAACCGTACTTCCCGTCAAAAGCCTCAAGACTGATCGCACAGTTCCTGTCTTCACAATAAAAGTGCCGCTCCATCGCGCCTGCGCTAACAAAATAAGAGTCTACGAAAGCCAGCGCAAACAAACTAGCAAGCTACGGAGTTTGCCGCCAATGTATTTCTTGTAAAGTGTATAAAAACGAAAATGGAAGCTGGACAAATAAGATGCCAAAAAAAAACGACTTTCTTGATGTACTAGACATGAAGGAGGAACTTTTTTTGTCCTCCATTTGAAAACCGGGACTTTATCAGAACTACTGTCTGATTCCAATCAATGCGAGTCATCAGAATCAGGTAATACACCAACTTATATTCTTGTCTTCATGAAATATAGGAATCTATATGTTAAACATGCATGTATATTCATTAAAACACCTTTAACATGTGAACAAAAACGGCAAAATAAATAAATATAAATTATATACTATATATATATATATATATATATATATATATATATATGTGTATGTGTGTGTATATGAGGTAGATCACCTCGACTTGGTCATTTATTAAGTAATTGATTAACTTTGAAAGACTTATTGGGGTGTTACCATTTAGTGGTCAATTGTACGGAATATGTACTGTGCTGTCCAATCCATTAATACAAGTTTTAATCAATCAATCAATGAATGCCTACTGAGCCTATGGTGCTGTTAAGTTATTGTGGCTCAATTTGCCTTATTTTTTTTTTTTTTTAATATATTATTATTTAATATGTAATATTGTTTTAGTTGTTTAAGAGATATTCCTGGCTCTGAATTTGCTCATTGCTATTTTTAAGTTTTTGTGCATTATTTGTTGCCGTAATCATTAAACGAACAGGTTACTCATCAGTTACTCAGTACTTGAGAAGTTTTTTCACAACATACTTTTTACTTTTACTCAAGTAAATATTTGGGTGACTACTCCTTACTTTTACTTGAGTAATAAATCTCTAAAGTAACAGTACTCTTACTTGAGTACAATTTCTGGCTACTCTACCCACCTCTGCTAAAATGTCATCCAGCTGAAAACTGTGCAAGGATAGTAAGTAGCAAGACTACCATCTAGTGGAGGAATTGGTGTTCTGCCACCTTGATCACACAGTCAAGGTGCTCTCTGCAAGTCTACTTTTGTTATATACTGTATTTATTGTTATTCATTCTGAAAAGTAGTCCTACATATAATTGTATATTTGGCCCACTACAACTAATCAATATGTCATTGGTTTGTTGTAACTATCCCCAAAAAAACTCAAATGTCTGTCAATCCAATACAAGTCTAAGACTAGATCCGACCAATCTAAGTCTTAGAGCGTGAACTGATGAAGCCTATTCGGATGATTGATCACAGTCCATCTGTGATCAATTAAACGCATTACTTTGAGGCATTGTGTGGCAAAACGATCGGTGTGTAACGACCACTATCAGTCAGAATTACCCACGTTAGCATTCCGTTCAGTTGTAACACACACTGTAATTAAGAAACCAAGCTGTGTGTGTGTGGGTAAAAGTTAAAGTACCAATGATTGTCACACACATACTAGATGTGGCAAAAATTATTCTCTGCATTTGACTCATCACCCTTGATCACGCCCTGGGAGGTGAGGTGAGCAGCGGTGCCACGCCCGGGAATCATTTATGGTGATTTAACCCCCAATTCCAACCCTTAATGCTGAGTGCCAAGCAGGGAGGTAATGGGTCCCATTTTTATAGTCTTTGGGCGGACACTCTAACCACTAGGCCACTGAGTAGGTACTGAATGCACGTAGATCAATACAGGACATTCGGAACTCCACCCAAACCCTCTGGCTAATTTTCTAAATCCTCAAGCAGTCAGAAGCCTGCAAACTGAAGCACTACAGATCTTGGCAGGCCTGTACCCGATTTAGTAATGACTGCTGCGAAAAGGTGCTCGATGACACTCAACAATCAGACTTTTTAAATTCCGAGCGTCAAGAGAAGTTGATGTAAAAGGCAACTGGGGTCTAAACGTTCAGGTCGTTTTCAATCGAACTCGAAGTCATTGGAAGGTGACAAACGTCACAATTCTTCATCAAAACAAAGTAAAAGCCAGACGAAGTAATAGTAAATAGTCCGTGGCGAAAAATTATGTATTAGAAGTGATTAGAATATAGGACGACTTGCATCAATGTCCCACCGCTTGCACAAACTCCTTGAAATTGACATGTGCCAGGACTACCACCAACACGAATCGTGGCCATTTTTACTTCTGAAAACATAAGTGCGGCTTTATGTTTCATGCGCATAAGGTTCAGTTCACCAACACATTACATTCACATTAGACATACAATGTAGAAGTGGCATATTTTTTGGGTAATGCCGCCTACATAAGTGAAGTGAGTTATTTTCTCAAGTGACTAAAAGCGCTATACATTGTGAAACCCATTATATACATTTAAACTACATTTACACCAGTGACAGCAAAGTGGGTGAAGTGTCTTACCCAAGGACACGACAGTGACCAGAATGGCAAAGCTGGATTTGATCCGAGAATCCTCAATTTTCTAGCAGGCCGCACTACCATCGGAACAATGCTCAAATATCACAAAAAGATATCCGATTTGAAGCATCACACCACTGTAAATGTAGCCAGGAGATGCCTTTCCATTATAGTTTTTTGCAAAATAATACCACGGTGGGAGAAGGGTTAGTGCGTCCGCCTCACAATACGAAGGTCCTGAGTAGTCCTGGGTTCAATCCCGGGCTCGGGATCTTTTTGGGTGGAGTTTGCATGTTCTCCCCGTGAATGCGTGGGTTCCCTCCAGGTACTCCGGCTTCCTCCCACCTCCAATGACATGCACCTGGGGATAGGTTGATTGGCAACACTAAATGGGCCCTAGTGTGTGAATGTGAGTGTGAATGTTGTCTGTCTATCTGTGTTGGCCCTGTGATGAGGTGGCGACTTGTCCAGAAGTGTTTCTCCAGTGGCGTCAATCTATGGAAATGACCGAAGAACTTCGGAGCAGTGTATTGAAAATGGCTGACTGAATATGTGGTATTTTGTGATGATTAGAGGATATTTTCCCATAATTTGCGGATCGTAAGTACAATTGGATATGGTTTAATGGATACAATGAAACACAAATAAGCGTCTGTCAATTTGTTTTTCCACTCTGCTTTACTTTTAAAACTACAAATACAACTAGTCAAAAACATTTTTTTTGTCTTTATTTGTGCGTTTTGAAATAATTCTTTAATAACCATTAACCATGATTGTTTTCGACAGCTCCTCCGAGCCTTCTTGCACAATCTAATGACTATTACATGCAATAGATGCACAGACTTTAACGAAACTCAAACCAAAAAAATCCCATTAACCCACTTATGACATGTTTTTTTGTAAATTAAGTGCAGTTACTCAAATTAAAAGCGACTGAAATGGTAAAGTATTGTAAACCAGAATATAGTATTATGTAGTGACAAGTTCAGCAGGTCGGCACCTTTTAAAAGTCAACAGTGTCGACTCTCAGCTCTCTTTTTCCCACCTGTCAAATATTTTCGGCCTTCAAAATAATAGCACTTTGTCACACAACCGGTCTATAATAAATTCACTATAATAAATGTTGATCAATTTTAAATGCCTACTGAAATGAGATTTTCTTATTTAAACGGGGATAACAGGTCCATTCTATGTGTCATACTTGATCATTTTAAGATATTGCCATATTTTTGCTGAAAGGATTTAGTAGAGAACATCGACGATAAAGTTGGCAACTTTAGGTCGCTAATAAAAAAGCCTTGCCTTTACCGGAAGTACCAGATGATACGCCCGTGATGTCACGGATTTTAGGGTTTCTCACATCCTCACATTGTTTACAATCATAGCCAGCAGCAGCTAGAGCTATTCGGACTGAGAAAGCGACAATTTCCCCATTAACTTGAGCGAGGATGAAAGATTTGTGGATGAGGAAATTTAGAGTGAAGGCCTACAGAGAAAAAAAAAAGGCAAGGGCAAGTGAGAGCAATTCAGATGTTTTTAGACACATTTACTAAGATAATTCTGGGAAATCCCTTATCTGCCTATTGTCTTGCTAATGTTTTAGTGAGTTAAATAGTACCTGATAGTCGGAAGGGTGTGAACACGGGTGTTTTGACGCCAGAGTCTCTTAGAGAAGTCACGGCAGCTGCAGGAGGACGCTGGCTCCGCTGTTCTCCGGTAAGAGGCGACTTATTTCCACAATTTTCTCATTGAAAACTGCCGGTTGACATTTGGTCGGGATCCATGTTCGCTTGACCGCTATGATCCATAGTAAAGCTTCATCTGCGGGAATTTTAAACAAGGAAACACTGTGTGGCTAAAGGCTAAAAGCTTCCCACCTCCATCTTTCTGCTTTGACTTCTCCATTATTAATTGAACAAATTGCAAACGATTCAGCAACACAGATGTCCAAAATACCGTGTAATTGCGCGATGAAAAGAGACGGCTTTTAGCCGTAAGTCGTGCTGGGCTATTATGTCCCCTCCAACCAATAACGTCATCATTCCGCGACGTTTTCAACAGGAAACTCCGCGGGAAATTTAAAATTGTCATTTAGTAAACTAAACCGGCCGTATTGGCATGTGTTGCAATGTTAATATTTCATCATTGATATATAAACTATCAGACTGCGTGGTGGGTTTCAGTAGGCCTTTAAAAGCATCAGGATTTGTGATAAGCATGGTAGTTTTCAACAACATGGTAGGTCAGCATGATTTTGTCACGTGGAGGACCCCAATTACGAGATGTTTTGGGCCCCCATTTGATTAAATACGCCCCTGGCTGATAACAAGCTGTGCTGTCATTGTTTCATAAATGTTTCAGTCGTACATAAATGTTGCTTTCAGGTGCTATGATCTCTCAATGACTGACCATGGCAGCAATCACTTTATAATTGATGCTGCATCATTAAGATAGTGTGTTTGTGTTGGCTTGGAGCTCTTCTCACAAAACACGCCACCAGTCGGCATAAATCTTTAATTTTTGAGTTTATTTTCAGCTTTGGGCAACATCCAAACTGCACTGCAGAGTCATTGTGTTACGTTTTTACCGCTAGATGGCCTCGTTCCACTTCTGCGTTGCGCCTGAACACATCCTGTCTGCATAGAGACTGCTGATTCTGCAGTTTTCATGTCTAATGTGTTATATTGGTGAAAGGTCTTGCAGCGTTTTAATGAGGGTGGTCTGAATAATCCATTACACAACCGTGGACTGGTGAGTGTTTAAGTGATCCACCAGGTGTTGTCCCACAGTTTTAGCCAAAGGAAATTTTGACACGTGCCAACAAATATTTCCAGTTCGAAGACGTAATCTCAAATCCTGCAGCCAATATAAAGAATTGTGTGCTTCCTAAACTATCATGGAGCGACATGGAGCATACCGTAAGCTTTAATTGAGTTGATGAGTGGATTAGTGTAAGGCCAGCTGTTGACAGGCCACACTTGACTCGTAAGCCTCACCGTAGTTTGTGTGTGTGTGTGTGTGTGTGTGTGTGTGTGTGTGTTGTGTTGAGGGTGTGGGGAGGATTGCGTCAACACATCCATGTGCTGGGATGAAGGCCACACGCCGGCTGCAGGTGTTGAGTTCAGGCGTGCTGAAAGAAAGACGTCATTCAAGGCCTACTGAAACCCACTACTACCCACCACGGAGTCTGATAGTTTATAGTGAACTGAATTATATTTATATAGCGCTTTTTCTCTAGTGACTCAAAGCGCTTTACATAGTGAAACCCAATATCTAAGCTACATTCAAACCAGTGTGGGTGGCACTGGGAGCAGGTGGGTATAGTGTCTTGCCCAAGGACACAACGGCAGTGGCTAGGTTGGCCGAAGCGGGAATCGAACCTGCAACCCTCAAGTTGCTGGCACGGCCACTCTACGAACCGAGCTAAACCGCCCTATATCAATGATGAAATATTAACATTGCAACACATGCCAATACGGCCTTTTTAGTTTACGAAATTGCAATTTTAAATTTCCCGGGAGTTTCGTCTTGAAAATGTCGTGTAATGATGACGTGTACGCAAGACGTCACGCGTTTTTAGGAAGTATGAGCGCTACGCACACACACAGCTAAAAGTCGTCTGTTTTAACGGCATAATTACACAGTATTTTGGACATCTGTGTTGCTGAATCTTTTGCAATTTGTTCAATTAATATTGGAGAAGTCACAGTAGAAAGATGGAGTGGGGAAGCTTTAGCCTTTAGCCACACAAACACACGCTGATTCCTTGTTTAAAATTCCCGGAGCTGAAACTTTCCTATGGATCAGAGCGCGGTCAAGCAGAGATGGATCCCAACCGAATGTCAACCAGCAGGTTTCGGTGAGAAAATTGTGGTTAAAAAGTCGCTTCTTACCGGAGAAAAGCTGAGCTTGTGCCGTCCATAGCTGCCGTCGACTCCCCTGAGACACTGCGCGTCAAGACACCCGTGGAGACACCCTTCCGACTATCAGGTACTATTTAACTCACTAAAACACTAGCAACACAATAGAAAGATAAGGGATTTCCCAGAATTAACCTAGTAAATGTGTTTAAAAACATCGGAATCCGTCCCAATGCAATCGTGTTTTTTTTTTCCAACTTTTTTTTTTTTTTTTCTAGTCCGTCGCTATCAATATCCTCAAACACAAATCTTTCATCCTCGCTCAAATTAAAGGGGAAATTGTCGTTTTCTCGGTCCGAATAGCACTTTTTGTTGGAGGCTCCCATTAAAAACAACGTGAATATGTGAGGAGCCCCCACACTTGCGACATCATCGTCTGCGACTTCCGGTAGAGGCAGGACTTTTCTCTTAGCACCGACACTTGCGAACTTTACCGTGGATGTTCTCTACTAAATCCTTTCAGCAAAAATATGGCAATATCACGAAATGATCAAGTATGACACATAGAATGGACCTGCTATCCCCGTTTAAATAAGAAAATCGAATTTCAGTAGGCCTTTAAAAGCCTAGAGCATAGCAGGAATCTGAATATTTTCTGTTTCCGTGAGGAGCCCAGCAGCCACTCGCTCTGACACCGCACTTTACATGTCAGTGTTGCGTAAGAAAAATGACAATTCCACTTGGAATGTGGGGCATGAGGTTCCCAAAAGGTTGGCGCAGACTCCCAAGTCCACTCATGGAAGCTCACGTAATTGAAGATTTGCGTTTTTTCTTCGTCCTGCCACAGCATGAATATTTATCAATGGAAGGTATTTAGTCTAGTCGGGCATAGTAAAACATATTTGGACCTTTGCTACTGTCGACAAAAGTTACATATTTGGAGGGATATACAAACCCCAAAACCAGTGAAGTTGGCACCTTGTGTAAATAAAAACAGAATACAATGATTTGCAAATCCTTTTCAACCTGTATTCAATTGAATGGACTGCAAAGACAAGATACTTAATGTTTGAACTGGAAAACTTTATTTTTTAGAAATATTAGCAATTTTGGAATTTGATGCCTGCAACATGTTTCAAAAAGCTGGCATGACTGGCAAAAAAAGAGTGAGAAAGTTGAGGAATGCTCATCAAACACTTATTTGGAACATCCCACAGGTGAACAGGCTAATTGGGAACAGGTGGGTGCCATGATTGGGTATAACAGCAGCTTCCATTAAATGCTCGGTCATTCACAAACAAGCATGGGGCGAAGGTCAACACTTTGTGAACAAATGCGTCAGCAAATTGTCGAACAGTTTAAGAGCAGCATTTCTCAATGAGCTATTGCAAAGAATTTAGGGATTTCACCATCTAAGGTCTGTAATATCATCAAAAGGTTCAGAGAATCTGGGGAAATCACTGCACGTAAGCAATGATGTTACGGACCTTCGATCCCTCAGGCAGTACTGCATCAAAAACCGACGTCTGTGTGCAAAGGATATCACCACATGGGCTCAAGAACACTTCAGAAATCCACTGTCAGTGACTACACTTGGTTGCTACATTTGTAAGTTCAAGTTAAAACTCTACTATGCAAAGCGAAAGCCATTTATCAACAACACCCAGTAACACCGCCGGCTTCACATCTAAGATGGACTGACGCAAAGTGTAAAGGTGTTCTGTGGTCTGACGAGTCCACATTTCAAATTGCTTTTGGAAACTGTGGACGTCGTGTCCTCCGGAACAAAGAGGGGGAAAAAAACATCCGGATTGTTCTAGGCCCAAAGTTCAAAATCCAGCATCTGTGATGGTATGGGGGTGTATTAGTGCCCAAGGCATGGGTAACTTACACATCTATGAAGGCACCATTAATGCTGAAAGGTACATACAGGTTTTGGAGCAACATATGTTGTCATCCAAGCAATGTTATCATGGACGCCCCGCTTATTTCAGCAAGACAATGCCAAGCCACATGCTAAAACAGCGAGGCTTCATAGTAAAACAGTATGGCCTGTCTTTCTAAAACAGTCTTGATATTCCTCCTTTTCCAAAAAAAAAAAAAAAAAGGCCTCCGGTGCAGGTCACTAACATCTCCATCCATCTCACCAATGGGCTGGCACATTTTTGTCTTTGTTTTATAGAGCATCTGAGGCACAAAAAATGGGCTGGCACATTTTTGTCTTTGTTTTATAGAGCATCTGAGGCGCAAAAAAGTGTACCTTTCAAGGCGGAAAATACAAAACGGACCCCTGATTTTCCACCCTTTTTATAAAAACAATGGCAGAGCTGCCAAAGGGACAGGCAAATTGGGCGATTAGTGCTATACGTAAAAATGGCTACTGACACCTTACAGTGTCAGAAGGGGTGAGGGGCGCGGGGGATAGACTGATCCCAGGCCAGTGAGGCCGCACAACAGAAACTGCTTCCAAAAATGTTTTATTTAATCCTCAAAATTAAAATGGACACATAATTCACTGGGTTGTGTGAAAAATGAAGAGGAAGAAAGTGAGCAGTCATCTAAGTCAGTGGTCCCCAACCACTGGGCCGCAGAATAATTTTTTATATATATATTTTTTATTTATTTATATTTTTCTGAGTGACATTAGGCTGTAGGCTACTATTTAGCCTCTTGCTAATATGTTATTAGCCACTGAAGACGACTGTAATTGTTTTTTAGTTTTACTGAACTAGCAACTATAAGAATGAAAGCATCATGTCATGCAACTAATTTCACCCATAGGTAAACTTGCCTAATTTGTTTGCAAAACATCAACTAAAAATTCACACCGTCGTCCTGATTGTGAAAATGTTTTATTACTATTTGCCAAGTTAAATAACTTCTAATACCGTTTTTTTCGGACTGAAATTCGCACTTGAAATCCTTTCATTTTCCCAAAAATCGACAGTGCGCCTTACAACCCGGTGCGCCTAATACACGGAATAATTCTGGTTGTGCCTACCGACCTCGAAGCAATTGTATTTGGTACATGGTGTAATGATAAGTGTGACCAGTAGATGGTAGTGACACATAAGAGAGATGTGTAGACTGCAATATGACGCCAGTAAACACCAAAACTTTAAATGTTCCATTGAAAATGAATACGATTACACACAACACTAAAAAAACCTGTCAAAATGTTTTAGTATGACTTTAAAGCCGCACGGCTTGATGGATTGTCGGCCCATTACGGCTACCGTAGTCGGAGATACAAGGACCGCAAAATTATATTGCGTTTTGTTTCCCAATATTGTGCAAAACCAACTTTTCTTACCTTCTGGTACCTGCTGATGTGTATTTGAGATCTGCATAAGTCCTTAAAATTTGCACACTTCCGCCACTGTAGTCTGTGCCGATTCCGGAGTCGGTAAAATAGTTGACTATTGTTATTTATGAGCATATTTCTACACACAGTATTTGTTTTGCTATACTGGGAGGTTTTATAACTCAGTTCAGTTCAGTGTCAGTTTATTCCGAACAAGCGTACAATACAATGTAACGCATCACTTATTTCCAGTTGTTTCATTACAGAACGTCCGAAAAAGAGTAGGAAGAAGCTGAGCTTATTTAATTCTACCACTTCTCATGCCATAGCAATTTTATACCATTTCCTTGTTCTCTGTAACAGAACAGTGAATAGATTAAAAATGTTTTCTTTTACCCTTTCAGTATCCATCCATCCATCCATCCATCATCTTCCGCTTATCCGAGGTCGGGTCGCGGGGGCAGCAGCCTAAGCAGGGAAGCCCAGACTTCCCTATCTCCAGCCACTTCGTCTAGCTCTTCTCGGGGGATCCCGAGGCGTTCCCAGGCCAGCCGGGAGACATAGTCTTTCCAACGTGTCCTGGGTCTTCCCCGTGGCCTCCTACCAGCTGGACGTGCCCTAAACACATCCCTAGGGAGGCGTTCGGGTGGCATCCTGACCAGATGCCCGAACCACCTCATCTGGCTCCTCTCGATGTGGAGGAGCAGCGGCTTTACGTTGAGCTCCTCCCGGATGGCAGAGCTTCTCACCCTATCTCTAAGGGAGAGCCCCGCCACCCGGCGGAGGAAACTCATTTCGGCCGCTTGTACCCGTGATCTTATCCTTTCGGTCATGACCCAAAGCTCATGACCATAGGTGAGGATGGGAACGTAGATCGACCGGTAAATTGAGAGCTTTGCCTTCCGGCTCAGCTCCTTCTTCACCACAACGGATCGATACAACGTCCGCATTACTGAAGACGCCGCACCGATCCGCCTGTCGATCTCACGATCCACTCTTCCCCCACTCGTGAACAAGACTCCTAGGTACTTGAACTCCTCCACTTGGGGCAGGGTCTCCTCCCCAACCCGGAGATGGCACTCCACCCTTTTCCGGGCGAGAACCATGGACTCGGACTTGGAGGTGCTGATTCTCATTCCGGTCGCTTCACACTCGGCTGCGAACCGATCCAGTGAGAGCTGAAGATCCCGGCCAGATGAAGCCATCAGGACTACATCATCTGCAAAAAGCAGAGACCTAATCCCGTGGCCACCAAACCGGAACCCCTCAACGCCTTGGCTGCGCCTAGAAATTCTGTCCATAAAAGTTATGAACAGAATCGGTGACAAAGGACAGCCTTGGCGGAGTCCAACCTTCACTGGAAACGTGTCCGACTTACTGCCAGCAATGCGGACCAAGCTCTGACACTGATCATACAGGGAGCGGACTGCCACAATAAGACATTCCGATACCCCATACTCTCTGAGCACTCCCCACAGGACTTCCCGAGGGACACGGTCGAATGCCTTCTCCAAGTCCACAAAGCACATGTAGACTGGTTGGGCAAACTCCCATGCACCCTCAAGAACCCTGCCGAGAGTATAGAGCTGGTCCACAGTTCCACGACCAGGACGAAAACCACACTGTTCCTCCTGAATCCGAGGTTCGACTATCCGGCGAAGCCTCCTCTCCAGTACACCTGAATAAACCTTACCGGGAAGGCTGAGGAGTGTGATCCCACGATAGTTGGAACACACCCTCCGGCCCCCCTTCTTAAAGAGAGGGACCACCACCCCGGTCTGCCAATCCAGAGGTACCGCCCCCGATGTCCACGCGATGCTGCAGAGTCTTGTCAACCAAGACAGCCCCACAGCATCCAGAGCCTTAAGGAACTCCGGGCGGATCTCATCCCCCCCCGGGGCCTTGCCGCCGAGGAGCTTTTTAACTACCTCGGCGACCTCAGCCCCAGAAATAGGAGAGTCCACTACAGATTCCCCAGGCACCGCTTCCTCAAAGAAAGACGTGTTGGTGGGATTGAGGAGGTCTTCGAAGTATTCCCTCCACCGATCCACAACATCCGCAGTCGAAGTCAGCAGAACACCATCCGCACCATACACGGTGTTGATAGTGCACTGCTTCCCCTTCCTGAGGCGCCGTATGGTGGTCCAGAATCGCTTCGAAGCCGTCCGGAAGTCGTTTTCCATGGCTTCCCCGAACTCTTCCCATGTCCGAGTTTTTGCCTCCGCGACCGCTAAAGCTGCACATCGCTTGGCCCGTCGGTACCCATCCACTGCCTCCGGAGTCCTATGAGCCAAAAGAACCCGATAGGACTCCTTCTTCAGCTTGACGGCATCCCTCACTGCTGGTGTCCACCAACGGGTTCTGGGATTACCGCCACGACAGGCACCAACAACCTTGCGGCCACAGCTCCAATCAGCCGCCTCGACAATAGAGGTTCGGAACATGGTCCACTCGGACTCAATGTCCCGCACCTCCCTCGTGACATGTTTAAAGTTCTCCCGGAGGTGTGAATTGAAACTCTCTCTGACAGGAGACTCTGCCAGACGTTCCCAGCAGACCCTCACAATGCGCTTGGGCCTGCCAGGTCTGTCCGGCATCCTCCCCCACCATCGCAGCCAACTCACCACCAGGTGGTGATCGGTAGAAAGCTCCGCCCCTCTCTTCACCCGAGTGTCCAAAACATAAGGCCGCAAATCCGATGACACAACTACAAAGTCGATCATGGAACTGCGGCCTAGGGTGTCCTGGTGCCAAGTGCACATATGGACACCCTTATGTTTGAACATGGTGTTTGTTATCGACAAACTGTGACGAGCACAAAAGTCCAATAACAAAACACCACTCGGGTTTAGATCCGGGCGACCATTCTTCCCAATCACGCCTCTCCAGGTTTCACTGTCGTTGCCAACATGAGCGTTGAAGTCTCCCAGTAGGACAAGGGAATCACCCGGAGGAGCACTTTCCAGTACTCCCTCGAGTGTACCCAAAAAGGGTGGGTATTCTGAACTGCTGTTTGGTGCGTAAGCACAAACAACAGTCAGGACCCGTCCCCCCACCCGAAGGCGAAGGGAAGCTACCCTCTCGTCCACTGGGTTGAACTCAAACGTACAGGCTTTGAGCCGGGGGGCAACCAGAATTGCCACCCCAGCCCGTCGCCTCTCACTGCCGGCAACGCCAGAGTGGAAGAGGGTCCAGTCCCTCTCGAGAGAACTGGTTCCAGAGCCCTTGCTGTGCGTCGAGGTGAGTCCGACTATATCCAGCCGGAACTTCTCTACCTCGCGCACTAGCTCAGGCTCCTTCCCCCCCAGTGAGGTGACGTTCCACGTCCCAAGAGCTAGCTTCTGTAGCCGAGGATCGGACCGCCAAGTGCCCTGCCTTCGGCTGCCGCCCAGCTCACAATGCACCCGACCTCTATGGCCCCTCCTATGAGTGGTGAGCCCATTGGAGGGATGACCCACGTTGCCTCTTCGGGCTGTGCCCGGCCGGGCCCCATGGGAACAGGCCCGACCACCAGGCGCTCGCCATCGTGCCCCAACTCCGGGCCTGGCTCCAGAGCGGGGCCCCGGTGACCCACGTCCGGGCGAGGGAAATCTGGGTTCATTTCGTTGTAATTCCATAGAAGTCTTTGAGCTGCTCTTTGTCTGATCACTCACCTAGGACCTGTTTGTCTTGGGAGACCCTACCAGGGGGCATGAAAACCCCCAGACAACATAGCTCCTAGGATCATTGGGACACGCAAACTCCTCTACCACGGTAAGGTAGCAGCTCAGAGAGGAGTTTTCTTTTACCCTTTCAGTATCTATTCGTAATTGTATGTATAGTTACCTCTAGGGATGCACCGAAATGAAAATTTGTATAAATAGCCTGGAATAAATATTTAGACATGTTTTTCAAATAAAGTACATTTTTATTGAATATTGACATTTTTTAAATATTCCAGTAGCCTTTGCGGCGGCATAGCTCGGTTGGTAGAGTGGCCATGCCAGCAACTTGAGGGTTGCAGGTTCGATTCCCGCTCCCGCCATTCTAGTCACTGCCGTTGTGTCCTTGGGCAAGACATTTTACCCACCTGCTCCCAGTGCCACCCACACTGTTTTAAATGTAACTTAGATATTGGGTTTCACTATGTAAAGCGCTTTGAGTCACTAGAGAAAAGCGCTATATAAATATAATTCACTTCACTTCACACTGCTTTTCAAAAAAAGCACAAAGTTTTTCATTTATATTAGGCCTTAAAACAAAACATGCATTCCAAAAAAAAATAAAGTGCATTAAAGTGGATAAACCAACAACAAATGAATTATTGTCCTTTTGGCAAAAGTCTGCTTAGCCACAGTAGATATATGCTAATAATATAAACAGAAGGCTCAAGTAAATCTCAATTAAGTGTGTGCTTATAACCTCTTACACTTATACAGGTAGCCTACACAACAGGCTAATCATGTTAACAGAGGACCCACTAAATCTCAATAAGTGTGTGCTTGTAACTTCATACACTTATACAGGTACACAACATATCCCAACGTCACCGCCTCACTGCTCGTTGGTTGATTGCATAACCGCGTCAAAAAATTGCGTCACACGCCACTATTCGGCCTTGTTCTTAACTCATTCCACCGAAGGCCGAATGTGGCTTTTTTTGCCATATTCGGCCGAATATATTCGGTTACCGATTAATCGGTGCATCCCTAGTTACCTCCTAACAGCAGATACTGAGATTTTAATTTAAGTGCAAAAAATGTTGAACACTGATCTTAAAGGCCTACTGAAACCCACTACTACCGACTACGCAGTCAATGATGAAATATTAACATTGCAACACATGCCAATACGGCCGGTTTAGTTTACTAAATTACAATTTTAAATTTCCCGCAATATTTCTTGTTGAAAATGTCGCGGAATGATGATTTTTGTGACGTCTCGGGTTGGAGGGGACATATTAGCCCAGCACCACACACGGCTAAAAGTCGTCTCTTTTCATCGCATAATGACACAGTAATTTGGACATCTGTGTTGCTGAATCTTTTGCAATTTGTTCAATTGATAATGGAGACTATAAAGAATAATACTGTTGGTGGAAAGCAGTGTATTGCAGCTGCCTTTAGCACAGAAACACAGCCTGTGTTTCTTTGTTTATTGTGAAGCTTTAACACAGAAAATTGTGATATTAAGTCGGCTTTTACCGGAGACATCAGTGGATTATGGGACCTCCTCTTGTAGCTGTCAAAAAGGCAGCTGTGATCTTGGCTCCTCGGCTTCTCTCAGAGACACTTGGCGTTCACCGCAGCCATCCGACTTTGAGGTATGACTTTACAATCTCACTAAAACACTATTAAATAAATGAGCAGATAAGGGATCTTCCAGAATTATCCTAGTAAATGTCTAATTACATCTGAAACGGTCCCACTGCCGCCGCCTGGAGCTGTTGCTTTTTCTTTTTGTGCTTCACTCTAACTTTCCTTATCCACGAATCTTTCATCCTCGCTCAAATTAATGGGGAAATTGTCTCTTTCTCGGTCAGAATAGCTCTTGCTGCTGGAGGCTCACATTATAAACAATGTGAGGATGTGAGGAGCCCTACAACCCGTGACGTCACCCGTACATCGTCTGCTACTTACGGTAAAGGCAAGACTTTTTTATTAGCGACCAAAAGTTGCGAACTTTGTCATCGATGTTCTCTACTAAATCCTTTCAGCAAAAATATGGCAATATCGCGAAATGATCAAGTATGACACATAGAATGGACCTGCTATCCCCGTTTAAAAAAGAAAATCTAATTTCAGTAGGCCTTTAAATACTTGACTTGGAAACAATTTTCAATTAAATTATGAATTTAAAAGTACAAGGGTTCAGTTTTAGTTTTATGGTCGTATTGAATAAGTTCCAAGATTTGTGAAAAGTCTATGCAGCTACTGGAATTCTGGTGTCCATCATGATTGTATTGTCTAAGAGACGGCGGTAAGTACACAGGGAACTGCCCGCCTCGGGAGGAATGTCAGTGCCAATGCAGGAGCAGGACTTCCTTGGCAGCTGCTGAGCATTCTTTGACATTTTTCCAGGGAATGCGTAAATGTCCGGAAACTGAGCGACTAATTAGCAACAGAGATTGCTGTGGAACGAGCAGGTATTTTCCTTACTGCACAGACCAAGACTGTCGCTTTATCACACAATGCACGGAACACACAACAAAGCACTCTGCAGTCCAACTAAACCAGAATGTGAGGGAGCCAGACGGCCCAGGCCTCATTTAAAGCAGTTGCAGATGTTCCGAGCCGCTAATTAAGGACAAAGGGGCGCAGGCAACCTTGTGCACCAGAGGAGGGCTTCTGGCCAATATGGATATAAACAATTAATTAGAGCGACTGGCGTCAAAACTGATTCAAAGCGCTGCATGAAGCCCTAAAACCTGACATTTTGCACGGCATGATCTTTACATACAGTATACAGTTTTTATTCAAAGGTCAGATAAAGACAGAATCGTGTAAAAAAAAAAAAAAAAAAATCAAATTTGCAGGTGTTTGGTTGAATTTCCATGAATTAAGATGATTGTGACATCCCAAAATCCTGGGGAGACTGACCGAAAAATGTGCATATTTTGTGGTACAGTATCAGTAACTGTCTCTCTTTCTCGCATGCACTAACTACAGTTGTAACTAAAGTACAATTAAAAATAGCTGCTAAATAAGTCAGAATTTGCTCACCAATTACTCAGTACTTGAGTAGTTTTTTCAAAATACTTACCGTATTTTCCGGATCATAGGGCGCACCGGATTATAAGACGCACTGCCGATGTGCAGTTCTAATCGGGTCTTTTTTCATACGGAAGGCGCACCGGATTATAGGACGGACTAAAGGGGTCATGTTATGATTTATTTCTAAATTTAAAACATTTCCTTGTGGTCTACATAACATGTAATAGTGGTTCCTTGGTGGTAATGATGTTCCATGGCGAGATATAAGTTAGAAATGTATGCTACTTTATCCTCTTAAGGCCCAAGCTGTTTGTTTACATGCTTTTTTTATTTCTCTTTGCTATTTGGGGTTATTTGACTTTAATTACAATAAAAACTAAGAATCTTTATTTGATATTATGTACTTAGTCCATAAGTACACAAACGTGTACTTCATGTTTAGTGACATACTAATTCTTATTTTTACACTTTTTTTCCAAATCCCATTGAATGTTATACTCTTCTGACACCACCAGGTGGCAGTATGTGTCCACATAAGTGGCCATAAGACCACAATTCAGTAGTGTACACAATTTTGGAAATAAGAGCTAAAAGATGCTGTCCACGCATGTAACCACTAAGCCTTTAGAGGATTAATATTAGAAATGGCAACAGCAGAGGGTGAATGTCCCATACCAAGAAGATGGAGAAAAAGAAGCTTATCGACTACGGCATAGGCACAGACTACAGTGGTGGATCTGATTTTCAGGACTTATGCAGATCTCAAATACACATCAGCAGCTACCAGTAAAAAAAAGTTGGTTTTGCATATTATTGTGAAACAAAACACCATGTAATATGTCTGCTAATGGGTGTCATTGTGCTGTCTTTACACACACACCATAGTAATACTTGTACCTCTGACTACGATAGCCGTAATGGGCCGACAATCCATCAAGCAGTGTGGCTTCAAACTCTTACTGAATCATTTTGACAGATTTTTAAGTGCCGTGTGTAATCTTTATTTTTATTGGAAGATTTAAAGTTCTGGTGTTGTTTAATGGTGTCATGCTGCAGTCTACACGTGTCTCCTACATGTGACTACCATCTACTGGTCACACGTATCATTACACCCTACACCAAATAAAATTTATTCGAGATCGGTAAGCACAACCAGAATTATTCTGTACATTAGGCGAACCGGGGCTATAAAGCGCAATTTTTGAGAAAAAGAAAGGATTTTAAGTGTGCCTCACAGTCCGAAAAATACGGTACTTGCTCAAGTAATTATTTGAATGAATACTTTTTACTTTTACTTAATTCATATTACTCTGATTTAAAGGGGAACTGCACATTTTATTTATTTATTTAGTTTTTTTTGCCTATCGTTCACAATCATTATGAAAGACATGACGGCGGATGTTTTTAATGCATTCTAACTTGTAAATAAAACTGAACCAATGGATTTTCTCTACTCCACCCATAAAACCCAATTGGTTGTATAGCTCGGTTGGTAGTGTGGCCGTGCCAACAACTTGAGGGTTGAAGGTTCGATCCCCGCTTCCGCCATCCTAGTCACTGCCGTTGTGTCCTTGAGCTAGACACTTTACCCACCTACTCCCAGTGCCAACCACACTGGTTTAAATGTAACTTAGATATTGGGTTTCACTATGTAAAGCACTTTGAGTCACTAGAAAAAAAAAGCGCTATATAAATATAATTCACCTCACTTCAAATAACCGTTGAAAAAGCGCCAATAATACTTCCTTTACATCTCGTGACTTGATTATTGGACCACGTATTAGTGATATTGTTATTATAAGCGCTAACACAGACGAGCTATTTATAGCGGCGCCGTAATCACAAGGTGCCTATGTTGACACCATCGATCAGTAAACTGCTTCCTCATTTCCTTGCTTGGGGAAGTTTATTGTAGAACATAAATCATGCCTCTCACCTGGATAGTAGAAGAATGAGAATGTATTCCAACAAGTTGGTACAGTCTGACAGCCAATTTAGACCCGGTAATGGCATGAACGACACGAAAAGACGCTTGGTTCCACCCCTCTTTTCGCTACGATTATGAGTCATACTTCATCTTAATGGAAACTTTGATCATCCTAGCATTTGGCATCCCGATAACAGCAGACATTGTACAGTAAGTGATATTTTATTATGTTAACTCTCATGAAGTCTGCAGTCAGTGATAATCAGATACGAGAAAACAAAGCCAACGTTGTGATGCGTTTTTGAAACTAATGTGCCGCCGAATGCTTAAAATGATGAAAATTGAAATATTATGAATGTTCCTGTAACTAAATTACATACTGTATAAACTGACAGTGTGTATAAAAACTTAATGGAGGTGTTTGGATGTTTTTTTAAGGGCTTTATAGGCACTATAGAGAGGCTCCCAAAGGCTCAATTGTAAGCAGAATTTTAATCACATTTATTTAGTATTTTTTTTTGTATTTGTTTTTTGGCTACTCTACCCACCTACAAATCATCCCAATCTAGATTTGACTGATCATCCACAATAGACAAAGTCTAAGGCAGTATTCTTAACCATATTGTATAACACTTTTTCTTCGGCGAGCTGCATTGTTGGGTCACGAGCCCCCCTAGAGGGCCTTAAAACAAAATGCATTTCTCAGCTTTGGTCTGTATGGTCTGTAAAACACTTTTTCACCACCGGTGGCAGTAATTACAATCTCAAACTAAGAAGAAGTCTGAAGCTAAAGTCATCGAGAAGTTGAAGTACCAGTTGAGTTGATAAACAAGTTGACTTTATTTTAATTGTGTCCATTAAACTACATCCAATTTTATTCAGAATCCGCAAAGTATGGGGAAATACCGTCTAACTGTAAAAATGACAAAACGACACGAATTTAGTCGTCCATTTTGAATTTTCCCCTTTAAATATAAATTTCTGTAGATTCTACATCACCGTAGTGACACTTCTGCACTCTGACCATATTATCAGATCAGTCATACTGCAAATATGCAAAAATTGAAAAAAAGATGTGGTGTTTATCATTCACAATCCTTATATAAGACAAGAAGACAGCTTTTTTTATGCGTTTGAAACTGTAAACAAAAAGCCAACAATTGATTCAAGAAATGGAGGGTCCTCTATTGTGCCCATAAAACCCTCGAAAAAACATCCAGGAACTGCCAACGATATTCAATTTAGATGTCGTGACCGAAAAATTTGCCAAATATAAGTGATATTGTTATAAGCGCCAACGCAGACAGACTTTTATAGAGCCAAATTGATAGCAGTGAGCTAAACCTAGCTTATGCTGCTATTGTTGACACACTATAAGACGGCGGCTGCTTCTGCTTCCTCTCAGACTTGGTAAAAGTACATTTTAGATTATATATCATGCATCTCTCCCCTGCTAGTAGACAAATGTGGCCATGGATCGACAGGTTGGTCGACTTTCACATTCCCTAAAATGGCAAATAAGGCATAGTTGAAGCAACTTTTTTTCTTTATCCTTTGTGAGAATTGCGATTGAATCTTCATCTAAACTGAATTATGTGAGCGTCCCGTCGGTCGGCATCCCAGCGATAGTGGAAATATTACAGTGTCTGTTTTATTATGGTTAGTTTGTATGTTTAGTAGGGCTGTGAATCTTTGGGTGTCCCACGTTTCGATTCAATATTGATTCTTGGGGTCGCGATTCGATAATACATCGATTTTTTTTCGATTTGATATGATTCTCGATTCAAAAACGATATTTTTCCGATTCAAAACAATTCTGTATTCATTCAATACATAGGATTTCAGCAGGATCTACCCCAGTCTGCTGACATGCTAGCAGAGTAGTAGATTTAAAAAAAAATAAAAAGTTTTTATAATTGTAAAGGACAATGTTTTATCAACTGATTGCAATAATGTAAATTTGTTTTAACTATTAAACAAACCAAAAATATGACTTATTTTATCTTTTTGAAAACATTGGACAGTGTGTTGTCAAGCTTATGAGATGCGATGCAAGTGTAAGCCACTGTGACACTATTGTTTTTATTATTTTTATAAATGTCTAATGATAATGTCAGTGAGGGATTTTAATCACTGCTATGCTGAAATTCTAATTAATATTGATACTGTTGTTGACAATATTCATTTTTGTTTCATTGCTTTTGGTTTGTTCTGTGTCGTGTTTGTCTCTTCTCAATTGCTGTTTATTGCAGTTCTGAGTGTTGCTGGGTCAGGTTTGGTTTTGGAATTGGATTGCATTGTTATGATTTGTTGGATTGATTAAAAAAAAAAAAAATACATTTTTTGGGGGGGAAAATAAAAAAAAAAAATCGATATTTTAAAAATGAGAATTGATTCTGAATCGCACAACGTAAACGATTCGATTCGTATTCGAATCAATTTTTTCCCACACCCCTAATGTTTAGCAATGCTGCTGATGCTACAGTGTTACAATAAAATTGCATTCTGTTACCACTCTGCTTCTAAGACTTCCTGCTCATCCTCTTTGTGTTTGGCCTCAAATTTATACGTTTCTGGGTCATTGTTTGTCCCAAAGTCATCGTTGTTGGCCCTCACAAAGTATGCTTTATTAGCATTGTTGTTGTTGGGGAAAGGATCTCCGGTTCCTAACGCTACATCACAGATCTCGTGACTGGCTTCCTCAAAAACTCTCAAAATGGCTCGGGTATCTCTGAGATTGATACTGTTTTCATCACATCTATCTATTTGCAAACTTTGTAAGTTATTGGGTGTCACACATCAGATATATGATATGATCAAAATTGAGGCAACTTGTTTTTTCCACTCTACTGTAAGCTCAAAAATCATGACTAAAATGGTGAAGTTTTATGTTCAATTGTTATTATTATTAATTTAAATTTAAATCTTCATTTTAGCATGATGTATGTGCATTTATTTTTAACCAGTTTGAGTCCATTCCTTTGCAATGTATTTTATTATTTATTTAGTAATTAGCCTGACCTAAGCCTTGATAATATTCGTGATCAACACATGGTGTCGGATCATTTGACAATGTTTATCCTTTTAAACTATAAGTTAATACAATTAAAATCAACAGTAAGATTATTATTTTGGTATTATTTGATTGGGTCCCGGGTCTCTCTGTAGTGGAAAAGTTGGGCCCAGAGGTCAAAAAAGTTTAGAACCCCTGGTGTACGAAATCAGATTTGACTTTGAAAATCCTTCATAAAAGACAACCCCAATATAGACCAGGGTTGTACGGTATACCAGTATTAGTATAGTACCGCGATACTAATGAATAATTTTCGGTACTTTACCGCCTCTGAAAAGTACCGGTCCGCCAAATTTGTGGTATCATCCAAAACTAATATAAAGTATCAAAGAACAGAAGAATAAGTGATTATTACATTTTAACAGAAGTGTAGATAGAACATGTTAAAAGAGAAAGTGAGCAAATATTAACAGTAAATGAACAAGTAGTCAATTTTTACAGCTTGTCCTTTTCTAATTTTGACAAAATAATAGAATGGAAAATGACACAATATGTTACTGCACATGTCAGCAGCTAAATTGAGAGTCTTTGTTGGCTTACTTACTACTAAAAGACAAGTTGTCTAGTATATGTGTTGTGATCCGCTGCCCGGATCACATTTTGATTTTGCTTTTTGAGTCCTTTTGTGTTTTCTGTTTGTTTAGGACTCTTTGGTTCCTGGTTGCACTTCCTTGTTTTGTCCTGTTACCATAGTTTCTGATTTGTTCCACCAGCTACTTGTTTCCTGACGCACACCTGTTTTTGGTAATTACTTCCTTATTTAAGCCCGCCTTCTCCCGTCGTTCAGTCTTGGTCTTTTCTGTCACGTAAGAAGCGCATTGTGATGCGCGTTTTGTTCAACCCTAGGATGCAAAGGACCAGTCGGACGAGACTTGCAGCTAAGGGCTTGATTTAATGTAAAAAATTAATAGCACTGGTACAAAACAGACAAAAATTAACAAAATAAATCGTTTGCCGAACGCATGGGAAGCTAAAGCTAAACTTAGCACCGAGTCAGGAAACACAAGGGCAACGTGCCGAGCGCACGGGAAGCTAGGGTAACTCTTAGCACAGAGACAAGAACTAGGAATGCCAACGTGAGTGTTGCTTACCGCAAACAAAAGACCAAGACTGAACGACGTCAGAAGGCAGGCTTGAATAAGGAAGTAATTACCAAAAACAGGTGTGTGTCAGAAAACAAGTAGCAGGTGAAACAAATCAGAAACTATGGGAACAGAACAAAACAATGTAGTGCAACCAGGAACCAAAAGAGTCCAAGACAAACAGAAACACAAAAGGACTCAAAAACCAAAATCAAAATGTGATCCGGGTGGCGGAGCCAAATTGATAGTGAGCTAAATCTAGCTTACGCTGCTATTGTTGTCTCCCCTGCTAGTAAACAAATGTGGCCATGGGCCGACTAGTTAGTCGACTTTCACATCCCCTAAATTTGCAAATAAGGCATAGTTGCAGCAACTTTTTTTCTTTATTCTTTGTGAGAATTGCGATTGAATCTTCATCTAAACTGAAAAACAAGGAAGTGCAACCAGGAACCGAAAAAGTCTAAGACAAACAGAAAACACAAAAGGACTCAAAAACCCAAATCTAAATGTGATCCGGTCAGCGGAGCCAAATTGATAGTGAGCCAAATCTAGCTGCCGCTGCTATTGTTGACACACTATAAGACGGCAGCTGCTTCTGCTTCCTCTCAATCTTGGTACAAGTACATTTTAGATCATATGTCATGCATCTCTCCCCTGCTAGTCAACAAATGTGGCCATGGGCCGACTAGTTGGTTGACTTTCACATCCCCTAAAATGGCAAATAAGGCATAGTAGCAAATTTTTTTCTTTATTCTTTGTGAGAATTGCGATTGAATCTTCATCTAAACTGAAAAACAAGGAAGTGCAACCAGGAACCCAAAAAGTCTAAGACAAACAGAAAACACAAAAGGACTCAAAAACCAAAATCAAAATGTGATCCGGGCAGCGGAGCCAAATTGATAGTGAGCTAAATCTAGCTTACGCTGCTATTGTTGACACACTATAAGACGGCAGCTGCTTCTGCTTCCTCTCAATCTTGGTACAAGTACATTTTAGATCATATGTCATGCATCTCTCCCCTGCTAGTCAACAAAAGTGGCCATGGGCCGACTAGTTGGTCGACTTTCACATCCCCTAAAATGGCAAATAAGGCATAGTTGCAACTTTTTTTCTTTATTCTTTGTGAGAATTACGATTGAATCTTCATCTAAACTGAAAAACAAGGAAGTGCAACCAGGAACCGAAAAAGTCTAAGACAAACAGAAAACACAAAAGGACTCAAAAACCAAAATCAAAATGTGATCCGGGCAGCGGATCACAACAATATGTTCACTATTGTTTTTAAGGACAAACGTGCAATAATAAACATATGTTTGATATACAGTACGTTTTTTTTTTTGTTAAAATAAAACCAGTAATGCAATTTTTTTGTGGTCCCCTTACATTTAATTTACAAAAGTACCAAAAAGTATTTTGTAACGGTACCAAAATATTGGTATGGGGACAACACTACTATAGACTGTACACTACAAATATGATGTATCTTCTACTTCGTTCAGTCAGTGTTATCTGAATCGTTTGCTTTGGTGTTTGCCTTTCAAACTTGAATTTTTTTATTTTTTTTGCATCCTCCAATTGCCTCCAATGCGTTGCAGTTTACAGTCTGTTCAGCCAGCTGTTGTCCTCGAGGTCTGATGCTGCGCCGCGGCTCAATTCCACTCCAGTCAGCCAATGGAATCATCAAGCATGCCGCAGAACTTTGTCCATGAAAGGCGCTGATCGCCACTGGTGATGCAGAATCGGCGGCGTCTTGGCGGCAACGCTCGTCTCGGAGCGAAGAGTTGGCATGACGACGTCCCCCCCGAGACCGGGAGGACGTTTGAAACACAAACTAAGTCGTCCACCAATGAAAGTGCCGTCGACCTGCCAGTTGGTGAAGAGCCCTCTCTACCACAGAGTGTTCATCCTTCTATAAGCTTACCCCCGGGAGCTGGGCCATGCAGAAGTGCACGGCGATTGGGCGCGTGCAGCGGCTCAGCGGGGCGGGGTTAAACCTGATGGATGGTTCATATTCATACTTAGCGCGAATGTACAACCAGTCCATCGGGTCACTGCTTTGTCAGAAGGCACTTTTTTTTTTTTTGGTTGGTTTTTGGCTTCTTTCTCACATCGGATCACCGGACAGGCTGGGAAACTTTTTTCCTTCCTGAGACGTTTTCGTCGATTCAGGCTTCTGAGCGCGGATGACCTATGACTGAGCACCACAGGCCGTCTTCGACCCTTGGGGTCTGCTGAAGAAGGGGGGACTCCTCTCCAGGTCGGCTGGTGGTGCCATGATCAAACACTCCAAGAACAAGAATGTCTCGTGGGTAAGCGCGGCGTTGCTCAAGTCCTACAGATTACGTCCACCCTCGCAGCGGTTTTTGATGCTCCTGTGCCGTGCGTCCATTCCAAAGAGAGGCTTAGCGATTTGACGATTATATAACTACTACATGCCCACTTTGTCAAATCTGGTCACCAATCTGCCAACTCAGCACCCCGGGGCCAAGAAAGTTATGTCAACGAGGTAACATTTTGCGTTCTGTACGTTGAGTGCATATCTGTGAGGAGCAGTACTTTCTGAAGACGGTAATCATTTGTTTGTTTGTTTGTTCCACATCAAATCTTTGCCAGTGGAGCAGGATCAGAGGAGATTAGTGGTAGTAGCTTTGCAGGGCTGGAATCAGCTACTTGGGGACAGGATGGAGTTATGGTTTTCTGTACTGTAAGGCCGGAGACTGTAGTCGTCCCTTGCGGGACCACCATTCGCCAATCACGACACGTTTGACATCGTAGTACCGTCGCCTTGTGTCCAGGGTGTTGTGCACGCGTGCATAATTAGCGATGTGCTTTCCGTTCCTCCCAAGGCAACCTCTGCTCCAATTTTCCCCTCAGTCCACCCATATGTCACGGTGCTGTCCTCACGCTGAACTCTGCGAGGGTTTTACTAACACAGGGGCCGGCAACCCTCGGCTCGAGAGCCCGAGTGGCTCCCTAGGGCAGTGGTTCTCAAATGGGGGTACTTGAACGTATGCCAAGGAGTACGTGAGATTTTTAGAAAATATTCTAAAAATAGCAATTCAAAAATCCTGTATGAATACATTTATTGAATAATACTTCAACAAAAAATGAATGCAAGTTCCTAAAATGCAGAGGTTGGTATTGACGCGCTACATTTACTCCGTTACATTTACTTGAGTAACTTTTGGGATAAATTGTACTTCTACGAGTAGTTTTTATGCAACATAGTTTTACTTTTACTTGAGTATATTTTTAGAGAAGAAACGCTACTTTTACTCCGTTCCATGTATCTACATTCAACTCGCTACTTTTTTTTAATCGATTTGTTAATGTTTCCATCCATTTTCTACCGCTTATTCCCTTTCGGGGTCGCGGGGGGCGCTGGCGCCTATCTCGGCTACAATCGGGCGGAAGGCAGGGTACACCCTGGACAAGTCGCCACCTCATCGCAGGGCCAACACAGATAGACAGACAACATTCACACTCACATTCACACACTAGGGCCAATTTAGTGTTGCCAATCAACCTATCCCCAGGTGCATGTCTTTGGAAGTGGGAGGAAGCCGGAGTACCCGGAGGGAACCCACGCATTCACGGGGAGAACATGCAAACTCCACACAGAAAGATCCCGAGCCTGGATTTGAACCCTGGACAGCAGGAACTTGTTTTGGTTAATGACAGCTTCAAAGTAGAATTTACGCATGCCTGAGTTTCACCAATCACATGCAGTCACTGGTGACATTGGACCAATCAAACAGAGCCAGGCGGTCACATGACTCGACTTAAACAAGGTGGAAAACTTATAGGGATGTTACCATTTAGTGGTCAATTGTACAAAATGTGTACTATATGCTGTGCAATCTAATAAAAAAAGTTTCAATCAATCAAAAGTGTAAAGGAAAAAAGACACTTTTTATTTCAACCGTACTTCCCGTCAAAAGCCTAAAGACTGATCGCACAGTTCCTGTCTTCACAATAAAAGTGCCGCTCCATCGCGCCTGTGCTAACAAAATAAGAGTCTCCGAAAGCCAGAGCAAACAAGCTAGCAAGCTACGGAGTTTGCCGCCAATGTATTTCTTGTAAAGTGTATAAAAACGAATATGGAAGCTGGACAAATAAAATGCCAAAAACCAACGACTTTCATGTGGTATTAGACAGAAAAGAGGAACTTTTTTTCTCCGCCATTTGAAAACGTGGACGTTATCAGCACTACTGTCTGATTCCAATCAATGCAAGTCAACAGAATCAGGTAATACACCAACTTATATTCTTGTCTTTATTAAAGATAGGAATTGATATGTTAAACATGCATGCATATTAATTAAAACTCCTTTAACATGTGAACAAAAACGACAAAATAAATAAATATAAATTATATACTGTGTATATATAAATGTATGTATATATATATATATACATATATATATGTGTGTGTGTATGTATATGTATATATGAGGTAGATCACCTCGACTTGGTCATTTATTAAGTAATTGATAAAGGTTGAAAAACTTATTGGGGTGTTACCAATTAGTGGTCAATTGTACGGAATATGTACTGTACTGTACAATCTACTAATACAAGTTTCAATCAATTAAATCTAAGAACGCCTACTGAGCCTATGGTGTGGCTCAATGTGCCATTTTTTATTTTTATTTTAATGTACTATTATTAAATATATATTATTGTTTTAGTTGCTCAAGAGATATTCCTGGCTCTGAATTTGCTCATTGCTATTTTTATGTTTTTGTGCATTTTTTGTTGCCGTAATCTGGTTACTCATCAGTTACTCAGAACTTGAGTAGTTTTTTCTCAACATACTTTTTACTTTCTACTCAAATATTTGGGTGACTACTCCTTACTTTTACTTGAGTAATACATCTCTAAAGTAACAGTACTCTTACTTGAGTACAATTTCTGGCTACTCTACCCACCTCTGCTAAAATCTGAAGTTAAATGCAACAATGTAAGAATGGCTGTGCACAACCCCAGGGTCCCTGGTTCAATCCCCACCTAGTACCAACCTCGTCACGCCCGTTGTGTCCTGAGCAAGACATTTCACCCTTGCTCCTGATGGGTGCTGGTTAGGGCCTTGCATGGCAGCTCCCTCCATCAGTGTGTGAATGTGTGTGTGAATGGGTGAATGTGGAAGTAGTGTCAAAGCGCTTTGAGTACCTTGAAGGTAGAAAAGCGCTATACAAGTACAACCCATTTATCATTTGTTCAGTGTTGACAGCTAGATTTTTTGGTGGACATGTTTGGATGGTAGAACCAGCAACCTGAGGGTTCCAGGTTCGATCCCCGCTTCTGCCATCCTAGTTACTGGAGTTGTGTCCTTGAGCAAGACACTTTACCCACCTGCTCCCGGTGCCACCCACACTGGTTTAAATGTAACTTGGATAATGGGTTTCACAATGTAAAGTGCTTTGAGTCACTAGAGAAAAGCGCTATATAAATGATTCCTTTCGCTTCACTACTTCTATGTGTAGAAATCTTTATTTCTAATTGAATCACTGGTTTATTTTTCAACAAGTTTGTAGTTATTTTTATATCTTTTTAGTTAAAAAAAGACCACTACAAATTAGCAATGTTTTCAACTGTTATACAATTTAATAAATCAGAAACTGATGACATAGTGCTGTATTTTACTTCTTTATCTCTTTTTTTCAACCAAAAATACTTTGCTCTGATTAGGGGGTACTTGAATTTAAAAAACATTCACAAGGGGTACATCACTGAAAAATGGTTGAGAACCACTGCCCTCGAGTGCTTTTTCAAAAATGTATGAAATTGGAAAAAGATGGTGGAAAAAATCATTTTTTTTGTTTTTAATATGGTTTCTGTCAGAGTACAAGCATGACACAAACTTTCCTATCCATCCATCCATCCAACCATTTTCTACTGCTTGTCCCGTTTGGCGCCGCGGGGGTGCTGGAGCCCATCTCTGCTGCATTCGGGCGGAAGGCGGGGTACACCCTGGACAAACCGCCACCTCATCGCAGGGCCAACACAGATAGACGGACAACGATTACATTCACATTCACACAGTAGGGCCAATTTAGTGTTGCCAATCAACTTATCCCCAGGTGCATGTTTTTGGAGGTGTGAGGAAACCGGAGTACCCGGAGGGAAGCCCACTTAGTCACGGGGAGAACATGCAAACTCCACACAGAAAGATCCCGAGCCCCGGATTGAACTCAGGACTACTCAGGACCTTCGTATTGTGAGGCACATGCACTAACCCCTCTGCCAACTTTCCTAATTGTTAGAAATTCCAAAGTTTATATTAAACACGCTTCATTAATGAGAGTATTTGGCGAGCGCTGTTTTGTGTTACTAATTTTGGCGGTCCTTGAACTTACCGTAGTTTATTACCATGTTTAACTTTCTCCGACGCTGCCACAGAAAGACGTATTTTTCTTTCACAGTATCATGTTAGACCCGCTCGACATCCATTGCTTTCGGTCCCCTAGAGGGGGTGGGGGGTTGCCCACATCTGTGGTCCTCTCCAAGGTTTCTCATAGTCAGCATTGTCACTGGCGTCCCACTGGATGTGAATTCTCCCTGCCCACTGGGTGTGAGTTTTCCTTGCCCTTTTGTGGGTTCTTCCGAGGATGTTGTAGTCGTAATGATTTGTGCAGTCCTTTGAGACATTTGTGATTTGGGGCTATATAAATAAACATTGATTGATTGATTGATGCCACATTACTCCTGCGACAGGCAGCCGTTCCCACCGCCTTGCACCACTGCAGGTGTACCAGGGTCCACGCAATAAGGCCTGAACGGCCACAGTCCTAAACACAGTGACGGGCAGATTAAGCCACCAGATGTCTGTCTGGTTTCGGCGGTGCAGCTGGAGGAGGTCAATATTTTAGCCTAGCGCTTACTTCTCCGTATTACTATAGCACAAAACGTGCGTGGCGTGTTTTCCAGTCAAGTCCCGAGTAGAACACCATTTCGTTAACCATGCAACAGATGTCACCCTATCAAATTAAAGCTTAATGCTCGGCCAGCAGGAACAACACTTCAGAGCTCACCATGACACCACACGGCTTAAACACTCGACCGTGTGCGTTTGTGTGTGTGTGCGTGTGTGTGTGCGCCAGAGAGAGCTCAGCGAGCATCACTCCACAGGAGCGGTGACATTTGTTGTTCTCGGAGGTCTCGAGGATGGCCACATCTCATTTCCGTCTCTTTTAGTCGTTACCCGGGTGACACCGCTTTGTGTTTAAGGGGAACTTGACTGTCAGCCACTCGCCTCCCTGGGTCACCAGATCCAAGGGATTTGCATAATTCAAGAGCGTTTCAGCGCGGGAGAACAGTGGCGACAGGTGTTTGCAGCCGTGAAGGAGGACGAGCATGTCCAAGAAGCCAAAGGTAAAAAAAACAACAACAAATGACTTTGCAGTACACGCAAATATACTTTTTAGGTTGATTTTTAAAATGTTTACAATTTTGAATGAAGAGGAATAGTGACGTTCAAGTGCTTATTCTGGAAACCCTCGGCCTGACTCAGTATTTTGTGTTCACCGAGGCCTCTGCAAGTGAAGTTGTTACTTCATGTTCTCAGAACATCACTATGAACCTGGAAGTAGGGTCAATCAAATTTTAATCACAATCAGGATCGTGACTGCCACGATCAAATAAATGGGTTATACTTGTATCGCACTTTTCTACCTTCAAGGTACTCAAAGCACTTTGACACTATTTCCACATTCACACACTGAATGAAAGGCAGCTAACCACGACCCATCAGGAGCAAGGGTGACGTGTCTAGCTCAAGGACACAACGGACCTGACTCGGTTGGTCTAGGGTAGGGATCGAACCAGGTTGCTGGCACGGTCACTCTCCCAACCGCGCCACTTCCCACCCACACAACCATCTGATTGGTTACATATATAGCGGTAACAGCCAATCAGAGCGCATGTAGTAAATGCTTCAGCGTGGAGCAGATAGGTGTTTAGCAGGTGAGCATAAGGCAGCGGACTCTCCCCAAATGATAATAAACACCTCCCAGTCAACTACTACTAACATCACTGTGAGCCCGTTGACCTCCTAGAACCGGGGTCGGGAACCTTTTTGGCTGAGAAAGCCATACAAGCCAAATATTTTAAAAAGTATTTCCGTGAGAGCCATGTCATATTTTTTTTAAGACTGAATACAACTAAATGTGTGCATTTTTAAGTAAGACCAACATTTTTAGAGTATAATAAATCTCTTATTATTTTTAATACCATTGTTATTCTGAAGCTAACCAACAATAAATAAAATACTTCTTACCATTAATGCAACTTCTTGAACAGGTGCGGTAGAATGGATGGCTTAAAATGCATGAGAATGTTTTATATTTTGAATGTTATTTTTGACACCAGCGGAATTATTCATTACTTGTCGTGTTAAGCAATGATTTAAGCTAAGATTTATCTGAGAGCCAGATGCAGTCATCAAAAGAGCCACATCTGGCTCTAGAGCCATAGGTTCCCTACCCCTGTCCTAGAAACTTAAACAGCAGCTTAGCTCGCTCGCAGTTCTGGCTTGAGGTGAAGGCAAATTAGCTTTTAGCATAACGTTAGCTCATTTTGCTGTGTGTGTGTGTGTGTGTGTGTGTGTGTGTGTGTGTTACGGACAGAAAAGCTTTGAATGGCAGGGTCCCTGCTATCACATGTTGATAAAAATATAACATTTACATGATAAAATCAACTACGGGCTTCCCTAATGCTGTGATAAATTAAGCATGATGAGTTGACCTGAAACTGTTTAATGTTGCACTTTTTGTATGTAGAAGAAAAGTTTTGTCATTTTATTTAATCCGAGCAACAATTTGAGGCAGTTTATTGTTAACGTGGGCAGAATTATGATAGTGTTCCCAATGTTAAAAGGATAAAGCCATTGTTCACAAATTTGGTAAAAAAATAACCAAAAAATTTATATTTTGTTGTTTTCTTACTGTACTGAAAATGAACCAAACTGTGACCTCTAAACTGAGGTATGTACCGAACCGAAATTTTTGTGTACCGTTACACCCCTAGTTTATATAAGCCGAAATTCGGGAATATCATTCCTTAATGGGGAAAGACGTTAATGTTTCTTGTTTTCATGTTGGCATTCAAACTAGTTCCCTGGCGCCGGTCAATCCGTGAGTTGATCAAAGTGCAGTTATTAGTCAGGGTTGTTCGATAATTAAAATTTAAAACGGTAACACAAACCGTCTTGAGTTTTATACGTCAGTTATCATTCTTACAGTTTTTTGTAGTTACATACCTAATTGTGGGCTTTGGACAATGTTGCGAGGCCATGCAGGACTGGTGGGAATTGGTTTCATTTCTGTGGCATGATTGCGCAATTGCGAAATCCTGGAGGGACTAGTTTATTAGCCTTTTTGTTAGACTATTTCATTACCGATTACATGATCACGTTCACATGCTGCTGATCCGCGGGAAACGCCTAACATTACATTAATGAATAGTTGTTTATTGATCAGGATTTTAATATTGATTATTATTAGTATGGCCATAATCGTGCAGCACTAAAGGGAAGGAACTTCAGTAACGGTTGTGTAACATCACAGATTTATGTTGTGATCTGTCAAAATCAATTTCCTGCTTACTACTTGTACATATTTTTTAGCTTTTGGTTTATTCTGACATCCCTGACTGGTTGGAAGGCTAAGATAAATCTCCTTACTGAGAGAAGCAATCATTTCAAAGTGAGTCAGGGGATCAAGTGGACACGGCCCATCGTCCCCATGGGGTTATTGTGCGCTTCAATGCATTATTGACTTCCTGTACAAATGTGCACTATACAGTCAATGCATACTGAAATAATATAGTTTATTGTGTATTTGTTTTTAACATTTTACGTTAAACATTAAGTGGCCACACTTGCACAATTCCACATATCTGATCAAGAGTAGAAAATGATACAGCATTGGTTGCAATAGACATTGGGATTACCCTAACGGCAGGGGTCTCAAACCCAGTTTTTCTGGGGGCCACTGGATGCAGACACTGGGTGAGGCTGGGCCGCAAGAAAAGATTTCTTAAAAAAAATCTAACATGCACGTTTTAATGAATTCACCTTCTTTGAATGGCTTTCCCGCCTTTGCAACATACTAGCCAACCCTCCCCATTTTTCAAGAAGATTCCCGAATTTCAGTGAACCTCCCGACAATTGCCTTGGGTGAACGTTCTCCAGAATATTGTCCTGATTTTCACCCAGTCAACAATATCATAAACGTGCCGTGTTCACGGTGCCTTTGACGTCATCATTTTCGACTTTACACCATATTAACAGTATACCGGCCTGAACACATGCCGTAAGAGACTTCAGTTGGCACACGAGAGCGACTGCAAGACATGTTTGATCAACAGCCATACAGGTCACACTGAGGGTGGCAGTATAAACAAGTTTATCACCGTTACAAAAATGCGCACCAAACAAGAATGACAAACACATTTTGGGAGAACATCCACACTGTAACACAACATAAACACAACAGAACAAATACCCAGAACACCTTGCAGCCCTTACTCTCCACCTCAACCAATGCACGGCAGGTGGGGGGTGGAGGGGTGTTAATGTGTGGGGGGTTGGGATTTGGTGGTAGCGGGGGTGTATATTGTAGCCCGGAAGAATTAGGGCTGCATGGGATTCTGGGTATTTGTTCTGTTGTGTTTATGTTGTGGTACGGTGCAGATGTTCTCCCGAAATGTGTTTGTCGTTCTTTTTTGGTGTGGGTCCGCAGTGTTGCGCATATTTGTAACAGTGATAAATTTGTTTATACAGTCACCGTCAGTGTGACCTGTAAGGCTGTTGCTCAAGTATGCCTTGTAGTCACTGGAGAGGGTTTGCAGAAGAATTGAAGAACATGTGGCTGAGACTGTATGCTGTATAAAAGCCAAATACAGAGAAGTTTGGGATGGAACGCTGTTAGTACAAGTTGTAGAAGGCGGTCAAAGGCAGTGTCATCAAGGCACCCATTGAACATTGTTGTTCGGTTGAAAACTGACAGATTTTCGAGGGAATGCTTACCCTTGAATGAATGCCTTGAAATTCCGGAGTCTCCTGGAAAATCCTGGAGGGTTAGTAATTATAGCAAAGAAGACGCTGTCAAGCAACCATTCATATAACACTCGCAGGCCACATTCACACTAAATTTACATATGAAGATGCGGGCCGCAAAATAACGTCTCGTGGGCCGCGTGTTAGAACCCTGCTTAACGGTATGTAAATACTTTAAAAAAAAAACCATTGGAGTGGAGTAATAATTGTTTTCGGGGGCACCTATTGCCACAGTAATTAACTTAAGCTCACAATGCAGTAAGTTGAAATATGCGGAGACATTTGGCACTGGATAGTTTCTGATGTGTTTCTGCCTTGGCGACATATGGACAAGTAATATGCATGGCATTATTGTCTTTATTTTAACACAACATCTTACAGTTTATTAAACACATGTTGCTTTTTTCAATTGAAGAATAATTTTGGCCTTAAATAAAATAGTGAACATACTAGAAAACTTGTCTTTTAGTTTTAAGTAAGAAAACAAATGCTCTAGTTAGTCTGCTGACATATGCAGTAACATATTGTGTCATTTCCCGTTTTATTGTCAAAATTATGAAGGACGAGCAATGGAAAATGGAATATTAATCCACTTGTTCATTTAGTGCTTACTTTCTCTTTTAACATGTTCTATCTACACTTCTGTTGAAATGTAATCACTTATTCTTCTGTTGTTTGGATACTTTACATTAGTTTTGGATGATACCACAAATTTGGGAATCGATCCATTACAAAGTAGTTACAGGATCCTACATTGGTCATATTCAAAGTCCTCATGTGTCCTGGGACATGTGAGTTTATAAACATGAAATACATTTGAAAAAAGGGAAAAAGATTTTGTGACAGTTAGAAATAATCGATGTAATCATTTTTCCAGGTCATTATATTCTCTGGGCATTAAATTGATCGCAACTGGTTTGTCTCAGAATACGTTATAGACTTAGGTCAGATTTATTCTTAGACTCTGTTTGGTCAGATCTAGTATAATATTTTGTTGCATTATTACATAAGATTGAAGTTCAACAGACATGCAATTAGATTTAGTACATGTATTTTTTATTTTAAAAAATGGAAAGAACAAATATTTAGTATGAAAAGTTAAAGTACTTTATTGAACATGCTTTTTACTTTCGCGGGCCTCATAAAATGATGTGGGAGGCCAGATGTGGTCAATCAATCAATCAATCAATGTTTACTTATATAGCCCTAAATCACGAGTGTCTCAAAGGACTGCATAAGCCACAACGACATCCTCGGCTCAGATCCCACATCAGGGAAAGGAAAAACTCAACCCAATGGGATGACAATGAGAAACCTTGAAGGGGGCTGCAGATGTGGGACCCCCCTCCCCCGGGTGACCGGTGCAATGGACATCGAGTGGATCTAGCATTATATTGTGAGAGTCCAGTTAGACTTAGACTTCCTTTTTATTGTCATTCAAATTTAAACTTTACAGTACAAATAAGAACTAAATTTTGTTGCATTAGCTCTTGGTAGTGCAGGATAAAAAAAAAAGCAATAAGGTGCAGATATAAATAAATAGATTACTGTACAGATAAATACATTGCACTTTTGCATATGCATCCAGGTTTATGGCTGTATGTTATATTGTCTTTTTTATTCCAGCGAGTTAATCCATTTTGGGGGGAGTTGGGGGGATGCGTTCAAGAGTCTTACCGCCTGAGGGAAGGAGCTGTTACAGAACCTGGAGGTTCTGCTACGGAGGCTGCGGAACCTCTTCCTAGAGTCCAGCAGTGAAAACAGTCCTTGGTGGGGGTAGTAGGAGTCTTTGCAGATTTTCTCAGCCCTGGTCAGGCAGCGGCTTTTTGCGATCTCCTGGATAGGAGGAAGAGGAGTCCTGATGATCTTTTCCGCCGTCCTCACCACTCTCTGGAGAGACTTCCAGTCTGAGGCATTGCAGGCTCTAGTCCAGAGAGAGATGCTGTTGGTCAGCAGGCTCTCTATAGTGCCTCTGTAGAATGTGGTGAGAAAGGGGGGAGGGAACTGTGCTCTTTTCATCCGACGCAAAAAGTGCATAGTGCAGTTGTCATAGTGGATCTAACATAATAGTCAATCAATCAATCAATGTTTACTTATATAGCCCTAAATCACTAGTGTCTCAAAGGGCTGCACAAACCCCAACACAAACCACTACGACATCCTCGGTAGGCCCGCATAAGGGCAAGGAAAACTAACACCCAGTGGGACGTCGGTGACAATAAAGACAATGAGAACCGTGGAGAGGACGAAAGCAATGGATGTCGAGCGGGTCTAACATGATACTGTGAAAGTTCAATCCATAATGGATCCAACACAGCCGCGAGAGTCCAGTCCAAAGCGGATCCAACACAGCAGCGAGAGTCCCGTTCACAGCGGAGCCAGCAGGAAACCATCCCAAGCGGAGGCGGATCAGCAGCGCAGGCATGTCCCAAGCCGATACACAGGCAAGCGGTCCATCCTGGGTCCCGACTCTGGACGAGCGGTCCATCCTGGGTCCCGACTCTGGACAGCCAGTACGTCATCCATGGCCATCGGATCGGACTGGACCCCCTCCACAAGGCAGAGTGGGACATAGGAGAAAAAGAAAAGAAACGGCAGATCAACTGGTTTAAAAAGGGTGTCAGAGTCCAGTCCATAGTGGATCGAATGTAATAGTGAGAGTCCAGTACATAATGGACATAACATAATAGTGTGAGTCCAGCCCATATTGGATCTAACCTAATAGTGTGAGAGTCCAGTCCATAGTGGATCCAACATAATAATGTGAGAGTCCAGTCTATAGTGGATCGATTGTAATAATGAGAGTCCAGTCCAAAATGGATCTAACATAATAGTGAGAGTCCAGTCCATAGTGGATCTAACATGATAGTGTGAGAGTCCAGTCCATAGTGGATCTAACATAATAGTGAGACTCCAGTCCATAGTGGATCTAACATAATAGTGAGAGTCCAGTCCATAGTGGATCTAACATAATAGTGAGACTCCAGTCCATAGTGGATCTAACATAATAGTGAGAGTCCAGTCCATAGTGGATCTAACATAATAGTGGGACTCCAGTCCATAGTGGATCTAACATAATAGTGTGAGAGTCCAGTCTATAGTGGGGCCAGCAGGAGATCATCTTGAGTGGAGACAGGTCAGCAGTGCAGAGACGTCCCCAACTGATGCACAGATGAGTGGTCCACCCTGGGTCCTGACTTTGGATAGCGAGCGCCTCATCTGTGGTCACCGAATCTGTGAAGGAGAGGGGGACAGAGCAGAAAAGAAACAGCAGATCAACTGGTCTAAAAGGGGGGTCTATTTAAAGGCTAGAGCATACAAATGACTTTTAAGATGGGACTTAAATGCGTCTACTGAGGTAGCACCTCTAACTGTTACCGGGAGTGCATTCCAGAGTATTTAAGCCCGAATAGAAAAAAACGCTCTGGTCCCAGGGCCTTGAGTTTGACAATGCTATTGATGTCCGATGCCTCTGTGTCGGCTTTGCAAGTTGAGTTAGTTATTTATGTTACGTAAGACTTGAGAAGACATTTTGTAATGGATTACCAATGAAAACTGAGGTACTGCTGTTTATAGGAAGTGACATGAAGTAAAAGCAGTAGGACTCTTTTCTACTCTGCCCCCCCTCTCCTTTGTGGAAGGGGGGGCACAGGTCCGGTGGCCATGGATGAAGTGCTGGCGGTCCAGAGTCGGGACCCCCGGGGTGGACCGCTCACCTGTGCATTGGTTGGGGACATCTCTGCGCTGCTTATCCGTCTCCGCTCGGGTTGATCTCCTGCTGGCCCCACTATGGACTGGACTCTCATTATGTTAGATCCACTATGGACTGGACTTTTACAATATTATGCTAGACCCACTCGACGTCCATTGCATCCGGTCTCCCCTGGTCACCCATATCCGCGGTCCTCTCCAAGGTTTCTCATAGTCATTCATATTGACATCCCACTGGGTTGTGAGTTTTCCCTTGCCCGTATGTGGGATCAGAACCAAGGATGTCGTTGTGGCTTGTGCAGCCCTATGAGACACTTGTGATTTAGGGCTGTATAAATAAACATTAATTGATTGCTTTACTTGTTATCAAAGGCAAGGTATTTTTGAACTGTCGTTCGTCTATTTTTAAATGTCTACAATCACTAATAGAGCCCAGCCACCTTTTTAGTTGTTGGTCCTTTCCAGTCTCATGTTTCCTTCTGGGCCTTTTTCTAGATAGATGTAATTAGAGATACTGTAGTCCCTCATCTCAAGTGACGCGGCGTGTATTGTCGCTTGGAAACCTCCGTCAGAAGTCTGCTGCCGGTCTCCCGGGCTTCATTAGTTGTGAATCACATTCCCGTTGGGCCCAGTCAGGATTTTCCAGCTATGTTTTAAATAACATTTTGGGCTGTCGTGTAATTCCTCTCAGTTTTGACTCTAACTCATACTTTCCAACCTTTAGACGTCCGATTTCGGGGGGGGGGGGGGGGCGTGGTTAAGAGGGGTGGCGTATAATTCACCAACTCGAGTATTTCATATATATATATATATATATATATATATATATATATATATATATATATATATATATATATGTGTATATGTGTGTATATATATATATATATATATATATATATATATATATATATATGTGTATATGTGTGTATATATATATATATATATGTATATATATATGTGTATGTATGTATGAAATACTTGACTTTAAGTGAATTCTAGCTATATATATTTATTTTATTATATATATAAATAAAATAAATAGTTGAATTTCAGACGGCACCTATCAAATACACAGTAATAAAAACACAGTTGTTCTACTAACTGTACTGTGCTTGCTGGTTACTAAAAAACAACAACAACACTTACCTTTCACTATTTGAGTAACCTTTGTTCTGTCATTTGTGTATTGGCGAGCGATCTCCGAATCTGGGAACATCCTTCACGGATTTGTTGTAGACATCCGCAAATGAGAACGGGATGTTGCTTCCAGCTATCAGCATAGCCATCTTTGTCAAAGGCATAAGATACACCATTGGGTCTCCATTTTGCGAGGTGGGCCATAATACTGGGTTGTGAACGATGCTGCGCTGCGGACGCTTTGTGCTTTGCTGACCGTTCGTGGCTGAGTATATCCGTTTACTGTGTTCAATGGAGAAGTCTGTTCTACAAAATTTACAGGCAACATACCCCTTCCACTTCGAACTCTCCTGGATAAACTGAAATTCTTGTTTCCAATCGTTCTGAAACTTGCAAGCGTATTTCTTAATTTTTGCTCCTCGACGGTGTAATATATTGGGTTGTAGTCAATAACCAGGCGGCGTGATGAAGTTACGTCTCTTTACTGTGGGCTTCAGAACAGACATTCTATGTATAGTAGATGGCAGTATTGTCCTGTTTAAGAGGGTCACAACATTGAGTCAGGTTCTCATGGAGCTGGAGTGGGCGTGGCCTCCAGCTCCGTCTGAATTTCGTGAGATTTTCGGGAGAAAATTTGTCCTGGGAGGTTTTCGGAAGAGGCGCTGAGTTTCGGTAGCCTCCCGGAAAATCAGGAAGGGTTGGCAAGTACGTATGACTTGAGCTGACATTTTGGAATGGATTACAGTACCAATGAAAACTGAGGTACTGCTGTTTATAGGAAGTGACATGAAGTAAAAGCAGTAGGACTATTTTCTACTCTGCCCCCCCTCTCCTTTGTGGAAGGGGAGGCACAGGTCCGGTGGCCATGGATGAAGTGCTGGCGGTGCAAAGTCGGGACCCGGGGTGGACCGCTCACCTGTGCATTGTTTGGGGACATCTCTGCGAGTTAGACTCTAATTCAAACTGAAAAGATAGCGTGAGTGCTAGGTTTTTGTCCATTGTTCTTGTTTAATTGTGCAATTCGGATGAACAGATCTTTATAAGGAACCATTTATTTTCATAGTAATGGTTCCTTAGAAGGATCTGTAACCCGTATACCTGTACATTTATGGGTTACAATGCTGATTCAACTATTTAAATTTGCATGTCTTTTGGATTTTTGTTTGGAAAAAACATATTTACAAATGACTAACCTTTATTTTGTAGACGAGATTTTTTTTCTGTAAATTTTAAAGAATAATCAGGCAGCACATGAAGTATAATTTGTGTCATAACATGCTAATAATAGTCGTCAAATTCAAAACATAGCTTTCTACAGCTTTTAAGTGGTATTTAATATGATATGGTGTATTTCTTTTAGACTCATTTGATAAGTTACATAAAAACATCACACTGTTACATGTGTTTAATTCCAACATGTCTAAAAAGGGTTCAGTCAAGGCATTGAGGTGATCCGGTTTGGTAACCGCAGGATCAGGTCTCTGCTTTTTGCAGATGATGTGGTCCTGATGGCTTCATCTGACCGGGATCTTCAGCTCTCGCTGGATCGGTTCGCAGCCGAGTGTGAAGCGACCGGAATGAGAATCAGCACCCCCAAGTCCGAGTCCATGGTTCTCGCCCGGAAAAGGGTGGAATGCCATCTCCGGGTTGGGGAGGAGACCCTGCCCCAAGTGGAGGAGTTCAAGTACCTAGGAGTCTTGTTCACGAGTGAGGGAAGAGTGGATCGTGAGATCGACAGGCGGATCAGTGCGGCGTCTTCAGTAATGCGGACGTTGTACCGATCCGTTGTGGTGAAGAAGGAGCTGAGCCGGAAGGCAAAGCTCTCAATTTACCGGTCGATCTACGTTCCCATCCTCACCTATGGTCATGAGCTTTGGGTCATGACCGAAAGGATAAGATCACGGGTACAAGCGGCCGAAATGAGTTTCCTCCGCCGTGTGGCGGGGCTCTCCCTTAGAGATAGGGTGAGAAGCTCTGCCATCCGGGAGGAACTCAAAGTAAAGCTGCTGCTCCTCCACATCGAGAGGAGCCAGATGAGGTGGTTCGGGCATCTGGTCAGGATGCCACCCGAACGCCTCCCTAGGGAGGTGTTTAGGGCATGTCCAACCGGTAGGAGGCCACGGGGAAGACCCAGGACACGTTGGGAAGACTGTCTCCCGGCTGGCCTGGGAACGCCTCGGGATCCCCCGGGAAGAGCTAGACGAAGTGGCTGGGGAGAGGGAAGTCTGGGTTTCCCTGCTTAGGCTGTTGCCCCCGCGACCCGACCTCGGATAAGCGGAAGATGATGGATGGATGGATAAAAAGGGTTCAACCCTTGGCAAAAAATGATGGCATCACCAGTAGGAAAAAAATTAGGTCAGAGACATAACACAAACTATAGCAGGGTTTCCCGCAGGGCTTTGTTGCTAAGGCGGCCGCCTTAACAACAAAAAGCCGCCGCCAAGCTAAAGTCTTTACAAGCTGCTCCGCTTTGTTCTGCCTCTGTCTCTGTCAGTAATCTCTGCAGCACCCAGCATTGTCCCACCCACAGAACCATCTGATTGGTTACACGCAGAGCGGTAACAGCCAATCAGCAGTGCGTATTCAGAGCGCATGGAGTCTGTGCTGTAGCGTCGTGATGAGCAGATGGGTGTTAAGCGGGTAGGCATAAGGCGGCGGACTCTCCCCAAATTATAATAAACACCTTCCAGTCAACTACTAGTAACATCACTATGAGACCGTTGACGTTCTAGAAACATAAACGGCAGCTCATCTCGCTCGCAGTCCTTGAGGTGACGGCTAATCAGCTTTTAGCGTAATGTTAGCTCACTTTGCGGTGTGTGTGTGTGTGCGTGCGTGTGTGTTACGGACACCAAAGCTCTGTCCATCTGTTGTATCAATTTACCTTTTTCTGTGTTGATTGAGCTGTGTTGAAGCAGCAAAAAAGGACATCATGTTAAATGAAGAGTTTCCTGAAGCTGTCTCTGATAGTTGATATAATAATGTAACTGCATCATAAAGCCTACATGAACTCCATGGTGTTCAGGGATGATTAGACTCTCCTATTGCACTATTTTTTCAGCTATTGTTATATTAATCATTAGTAATGTAGAAGCCTAGTGTTTGAATGGCAGGGTCCCTGCTATCACATGTTGATAAAAATATAACATTTACATAATAAAAATCAACTACAGGCTTCCTAAATGCTGTAATAAATTAAGCATGAGGAGTAGAGCATATGTCATAATAATGACATACTTAGTATCTCAGGTAACTAGGACTGTTTTGTTTTTACTTTATGGATATATTTATCGGGAAATATATCGTATATTGCCATTCAGCATTTGGAGCGGAAAACACAACAAAAAAATTGTAGGCTTCTTCACGCGACAAAGCCGGCCTACTTCAGCCTGTCGTCTAATGCCCCCCAGGCTGTGGTGGCAGCGACGAGGTGGAAACGTGATGGCGACAGGCAGAGTTACACCGATCCTTACACCCACCCACCCCCTTCCCCGGTCTGTCCGCTGGATAGACACCGCCTTAACTAACACAATTTCTGGGGGAAACAATTTATAGTAATTTCAAATGGCAAATTTCTGGCTTTAGGAAACACTAAAATAAATCCAGAATATAAATTGTGTTAGCAACAGGTTCATTTTAGATCAAGTAGAGTGCTAAAAAAAATTGAATCACTCAATTCTGAGAAAAAAAGTCTGGAATCACTGATTTCTAGGGGTGTAACGGAACACAAAAATTTCGGTTCGGTACGTACCTCGGTATAGAGGTCACGGTTCGGTTCATTTTCGGTACAGTAACAAAACAACAGAATATAAATTTTTTGGTTATTTATTTACCAAATTTTTAAACAATTGCTTTATCCTTTTAACATTGGGAACACTATAATAATTCTGCCCACATTAATCCACATTAAACTGTTTCAAGTTGTGGCTTTGATTAAATATAATGACAAAACCTCTCTCCTACGTATAAAAAGTGCAACATTAAACAGTTTCAGGTCGACTCATCGTGCTTATTTATTACAGCATTTGGGAAGCCTGTAGTTGACCATTATCATGTAAATGTTATATTTTTGTCAACATGTGATAGCAGGGACCCTGCCATTCAAAACTAGGCTGCTACATTACTAATGATTAATGTAACTAATGCTGAAAAAATAGTACAATAGCAATAGCAGAGACTATTTATCCCTGAACACCATGGAGTTCAAGTGAAATAACAGACAGACAGGGCTTTGCTGCTCCTAACACACACACACACACACACACACACACACACACACACACACACACACACACACACACAGCAAAATAAGCTAACATTACGCTAAAAGCTAATTAGCCTTCATCTCAAGCCAGGACTGCGAGCGAACAGAGGTGCAGTTTAAGTTTCTAGAACGTCAACGGGCTCATAGTGATGTTAGTAGTAGTTGTGACTGGGAGGTGTATTTTATATTTTGGGGAGAGTACACTGTCCGCTGCTCACCTGCTAAACACATATCTGCTGGACGCTGAAGCATTGACTACATGCGCTCTGAATACGCACTGCTGATTGGCTGTTACATAACTCTGAATACGCACTGCTGATTGGCTGTTACCGCTATATATGTAACCAATCAGATGGTTGTGTGGGTGGTACAATGCCGGGTGCTAAAACCGGTAGAAAGCAGAGCAGCTTGTTAAGACTTTAGCTTACAAACTCGTTCGGTACCCCCCGTACCGAAACGGTTCAATACAAATACATGCACCGTTACACTCCTACTTAATTCCCTACTTAATATGAAATCAACCTGTACATTTTCTTTTCCAAAGCTAACACCTGCATCAGATTAAATCTGTCTATTAGTCTGCAGCTAACAAGTAGTGTCCACACCTTGGAGAGCTGTTGCACCAGGTGGATTGACATGAATCATGGCTTCAACACAAAAGATGTGCATTGAAACAAATCAGAGGTTTGTCAAACTTCTCCAAGAAGGTATATCATCACGTAATGTTGCAAAATATGTTAACTGTTCACAGTCAGCTGTGTGTAAAAAATCTGGACCAAGTACAAACATGAGAAGATTTTAAATGGCAAGCATCGGAAAACATCAAAGCGTCAACTAAAAGCTTAGTCTTGAAAACAGAAAATGCACAACAAAAAAAACAAATGAAGAAATGGGCTAAAACTGGAGTCACCGTCTGTGACCAAACTGTAAGAAACTGCCGAAAGGAAATGGGATACAAAAACAAAAAATGCTAAACAAAATTAGTCATTAACACCTTAACCGAAAGAAACAAGGTTCCAATGAGCTAAGGAAAAGCAATGGTGGACTATGGATGACTGGATGAAAGTCCTATTTAGGAATGAATCGCCAATCTAAACTGGGCAAGGTGATGATGCTGCATCCTTTGTTTGGTGCCTTCCAATGAGATTTATGAAGACGACTGCCTGAAGAAAACATGCACATGTCATTGATGATACGGGGCTGCATGTCAGGTGATTCTCAGAGGCATAGACATTAAACTCATCATTTTGATCTGCTTTGACCGTCTAGTTAAAAACGAAATTTCAACGACATTATTTTGAATTGATGGAGTCACAGCACAGGCCAAAAGTTTGGACACATCTTCTCGTTCAATGCGTCTTCTTTATTTTCATGACTATTTACATTGTAGATTGTCAATAAAGGCATCAAAACTATGAATGAACACATGTGCAGTTATGTGAAATAACTGAAAACATTTGTTTTATTCTAGTTTCTTGAAAATAGTCACCATTTGCTCTGATTACTGCTTTGCACACTCTTGGCATTCTCTAGATGAGTTCAAGCACACCTGGGAGGTGAAAACCATTTCAGGTGACGACCTCTTGAAGCTCATCGAGAGAATACCAAGAGTGAAATGAAAATAAAGACAACACATTGAATGAGAAGGTGTGTCCAAACTTTTGGCCAGTACTTGTATGTCAATAGTGGAAATTGTTGTTTTGGACATCTGACATTCCCTATTAACTTAAAATTTGATTAAGTTGACCATTGTCCATCTTGTGGATGTTATTCATCGACTGAAATATATATTTTTGAGAGACATCCAATACATTTCATCTTTCTATTATCCCCCACGAACCAAATATATATTTTTTTAGCTCGGTTGTTAGAGTGGCCGTGCCAGCAACTTGAGGGTTCCAGGTTCAATTCCCGTTTCCGCCATCCTAGTCACTGCCGTTGTGTCCTTGGGCAAGACACTTTACCCACCTGCTCCCAGTGCCACCCACACTGGTTTAAATGTGACTTAGATATTGGCTTTCACTATGTAAAGCGCTTTGAGTCACTAGAGAAAAGCGCTATATAAATGTAATTCACACTTCACACTATAATTTAAAGGGGAACATTATCACAATTTCAAAAGGGTTAAAAACAATAAAAATCAGTTCCCAGTGGCTTGTTGTATTTTTTGAAGTTTTCGTCAAAATTTTTACCGGTCCCGGAATATCCCTAAATAAAGCTTTAAAGTGCCTTATTTTCGCTATCTTCGAAACCACTATCCATTTTCCTGTGACGTCATACAGTGCTACCAATGTAAACAAACAATGGGAATACCACAGCAAGATATAGCGACATTAGCTCAGATTCAGACTAGGATTTCAGCGACTTAAGCGATTCAACAGATTACGCATGTATTGAAACAGATGGAGTATGAAAGTATTGAAGAAGAAACTGAAGCTATTGAGCGAATAGCTATTGACGCTATTCATAGCCATAGCTTGGCCGAATAGCTGCGTTAGCATCGCCGGTAAAATGTGCGGACCAAACGATCAGGACTTTTGCATTTTGTGATAATGGAGCAACTTAAACCCGTCGATTGGTAAGTGTTTTTTTCGCATTAAATGTGGGTGGAAGGAAACGTAATATAGTTGCAAATGCACCTGCAGGTTATCCATACATCTCTATGCCATGTCTGCTTCAGCACCGCCGGTAAATAGCATGTTAGCATCGATTAGCTGGCAGTCACGCCGCGACCAAATATGTCTGATTAGCACATGAGTCAACATCAACGAAACTCACCTTTGTGATTTCGTTGACTTTATCATTGCAAATGCATCTGCGGGTTATCCATACATCTCTGTGCCATGTCTGTCATCGCCGGTAAATAGCATGTTAGCATCGATTAGCTGGCAGTCACGCCGCAACCAAATATGTCTGATTAGCACATAAGTCAACAACAAAACTCACCAAATGCATCTGCAGGTTATCCATACATCTCTGTGTCATGGCTGTCATCGCCGGTAAAATGTGAAGACACTACAGCACATTCAATGGGGGTCTGGCGGCAGACACTTTCGCATCTTCGGTGCAACTTGAATCCCTCCCTGTTAGTGTTGTTACACTCTCCGACAACACACCAACGAGGCATGATGTCTCCAAGGTTCCAAAAAATAGTCGAAAAAACGGAAACTAACAGAGCTGAGACCCGTGTGTGTAATGTGTAGAAAATGAAAATGGCGGCTGTATTACCTCGATACGTCACATTCTGACGTCATCGCCACCAGAGCAATAAGCAGAAAGGCGTTTAATTCGCCAAAATTCACCCATTTAGAGTTGGGAAATCGGTTAAAAAAAAATATGGTCTTTTTTCTGCACCATCAAGGCATATATTGACGCTTTTATAGGTCTGGTGATAATGTTCTCCTTTAAGTCAATTATGAACACAAAAATATGTTTTGGTGTTGAAATATATCTTATACGTTTCTACTCACAGGGGTGTTTTTTTTTACCACTTTTAAACAAGGATTGTTTTTATGTTATTTTAGATACTATAAGTATATAAAGGGCACCTTTTATTATACTGTTTCTCTTTTTTTGACTTAAACATGTTTCAATGTTAGATACTCTTGTTAAAACCCTGCATGCTATCACATATATTGTATATAGTATATAAAAACTATAATATACTATAATATATTATATTATAATATACTATAATATATTATTATATATACTAATACTGTATATATAAAATGTAAACATATGTATATATATATATATATATATATATATATGTATATATGTATATATATATATATATACATATATATATATATATATATATGTATATATGTATATATATATATATATATATATATATATATATATATATATATGTTTGTATGTGGGCTTCACGGTGGCAGAGGGGTTAGTGCGTCTGCCTCACAATACGAAGTTCCTGCAGTCCTGGGTTCAAATCCAGGCTCGGGATCTTCCTGGGTGGAGTTTGCATGTTCTCCCCGTGAATGCGTGGGTTCCCTCCGAGTACTCCGGCTTCCTCCCACTTCCAAAGACATGCACCTGGGGATAGGTTGATTGGCAACACTAAATGGTCCCTAGTGTGTGAATGTGAGTGTGAATGTTGTCTGTCTATCTGTGTTGGCCCTGCGATGTCCAGGGTGTACACCGCCTTCCGCCCGATTGTAACTGAGATAGGCGCCAGCGCCCCCCGCGACCCCAAAAGGGAATAAGTGGTAGAAAATGGATGGCATTATATATGTTATGTTTTATATTGCCACTATGGTACCTTTTTAGTCAACTTTATACTTGCGTTATCCTTTCTATCCTTACCCTCTCCATCCTTTGTAACTGAGCTACTGTGTGAAAAATGTTCCTTTGTGGATTAATAGTTTGTGTAAGTTTTTTTTACAGTATTCTTTTTTTTTATTGTTATTGCATTGACATCCATGCCTGCCAGACTTACTTATATGGGCATACCCATGCAAATGCTTTTGAACAGGCCCTAGGTCCCCTTTAAAAAATAGACTTATTCCAGCTTCGGTAATTTTGATTTGTCTTCATTTTGGTATAAACCATGGGTGTCAAACTCTGGCCCGCGGGCCAAATATGGCCCGCCGTTTAGTTTCATTTGGCCCTTGAGGCAATATCAAATTAATATTAGAGCTGGCCCGCCGGTAACACCAAATTCACCGCTAATACTCATACTTGCCAACCCTCCCTATTTTCCCGGGAGACTCCCGAAGTTTAGTGCCCTTCTCAAAAATCTCCCTGGGCAACCATTCTCCCGATTTCCACCCAGACAACAATATTGGGAGCGTGCCTTAAAGGCACTGCCTTTAGCGTCCTCTACAACATGTTGTCACGTCCTCTTTACCTCCATATAAACAGCGTGCTGGCCAAGTCACAAAATATTAATGGCTTTCACACACACATAAGCGAATGCCACGCATACTTGGTCAACAGCCATACAGGTCACACTGAGGGTGGCCATATAAACAACTTTAACATTGTTTCAAATATGCGCCACACTGTGAACCCACACCAAACAAGAATGACAAAACACATTTCGGGAGAACATCCGCACCGTAACACAACATAAACACAACAGAACGAATACCCAGGATCCCTTGCAGCATTAACTCTTCTGGAACGCTCCAATACACACCCCCCGCTACCACCAAACCCCGCCCACCTCAGTTTTATTTTATTTTCGAATTTATTAGCCTGTGGAAAAAGTTAATGTTGATATTTACCTCAGAAGGCTGCAAATAGAAAAGATGCATAAATTTTTTGTATTAAATTGTATTTAATATACCACTGATGTTTTTTGAAAGTTGATTTCGCACTATTACGTTGTATAACCTGTGCCTGTTCCATGGGAGGAAGCCCGAGTACCCCGAGGGAACCCACGCAGTCACGAGGAGAACATGCAAACTCCACACAGAAAGATCCCGAGCCCGGGATTGAACCCAGGATTACTCAAGACCTTCGTATTGTGAAGCAGATGCACTAACCCCTGTTCCACCGTGCTGCCCTATTTAAGCCTTGCTTGTTCAATATTCAATGCAAAACTTGTTTGGGTCCCTATTAAAAGGTTAATTTGTTCGACCTTGGCCCGCGGCTTTGTTCAGTTTTAAATTTTGGCCCACTCTGTATTTGAGTTTGACAGCCCTGTTATAAACAGTCACCCATTCACCGACTTGTCTTTGTCTCTGAATGTAATGTTCTCCGGAGCAGCGGCATAATTCTCAGGTCACGGTCAGGGTAAACTTTATTGCACCGTTTAGAAAATTCGTCTTGGGCATCGTTTTACAAACAGTGCATCCGTAAAGTATTCACTACGCTTGTTTTTTTTCACATTTTGTTATGATTCAGCCATATTACAAAATCAATCAATCAATCAATCAATGTTTACTTATATAGCCCTAAATCACTGGTGTCTCAAAGGGCTGCACAAACCACAACACAAACCACTACGACATCCTCTGTAGGCCCACATAAGGGCAAGGAAAACTCACACCCAGTGGGAAGTTGGTGACGATGACTATAAGAACCTTGGAGATGACTATGAGAACCTTGGATGTCGAGCGGGTCTAACATGATACTGTGAAAGTTCAATTCATAATGGATCCAACACAGCCGCGAGAGTCCAGTCCAAAGCGGATCCAACACAGCAGCGAGACTCCCGTTCACATAGGAGCCAGCAGGAAACCATCCCAAGCGGAGGCGGATCAGCAGCGCAGGGATGTCCCAAGCCGATACACAGGCAAGCGGTTCATCCTGGGTCCTGACTCTGGACGAGCGGTCCATCCTGGGTCCCGACTCTGGACAGCCAGTACGTCATCCATGGCCAATCGGACCGGACCCCCTCCACAAGGGAGAGTGGAACATAGGAGAAAAAGAAAAGAAACGGCAGATCAACTGGTCTAAAAAGGGAGTGTATGGAATAAATTCACTTTTGTCCTCAAAATTCTACAATGCTGGACAATACCTGATAATGACAATGTAGAAAGGTTGTTTTTGTTAAACATTTTGCAAATGTATTACATGTAAGGCGCATCAATACTTTGTTGATGCACCTTTGCCAGAAACTACAGTCTCAAGTATTTTTGAATACAATGTCACAGACTTGGCACACCTATCTTTGGGCAGTTTGGCCCATTCCTCTTCCATCAGGTTGGATGGGAAGCGTTGGTTTTCATCCAGGATGTCTCTCTACATTGTGGCATTCATCTCAGTCCAGTCAGGGAGGTGACCAAGAACCCAATTGTCACTCTGTCAGAGCTACAACATTCCTCTGTGGAGAGAGGAGAACCTTCCGGAAGGACAACTATCTCTGCAGCAATCCACCAATCAGGCCTGTAAGGTATAGTTTCCAGACGGAAGCCATTTCTTAGTAAAAAAAAAAGTTTACCAACATGCACCTGAAAGACCCTCAGACCATGGAAAAACTAAATTCTCTGGTCTGATAAGACAAAGCTTGAACTCTTTGGCGTGAATGTCAAGCATCATGTTTGGAAGAAACCAGGCACCGCTCATCACCAGGCCAATACCATCCCTACAGTGAAGCAGGGTGGTGGTAGCATCATGCTGTGGGGTTGGTTTTTAGCAGAAGAAACTGGGAGACTAGTCAGGATAGACTTAAAGATGAATGCAGCAATATACAGAGACATCCTGGATGAAAACCTACACTTCTTATCCAACCTGATGGAGCTTGAGAGGCGCTGCAAAGCGGAATGGGCCAAACTGCCCAAAGATAGGTGTTCATAGCTTGTGGCATCGTATTCAAAAAGACTTGAGGCGGTCATTTCTGCCAAACTAAAAAATTGAGCAAAGGCTGCGAAGGTACATATGGTTTTCTTTTAATACATTTGCAAATGTATTAAATGTTTATTTAAAAAAAAAAAAAAACACTTTTCACATTGTTGTTATGGGTCATGTACATCAGTGGTTCTCAACCTTTTTTCAATGCCCCTGTGAATTTTTTGTTTATTCAAGTACCCCCTAATCAGAGCAAAGCATTTTTGGTTGAAAAAAAAAAGAGATAAAGAAGTAAAATACAGCACTATGTCATCAGTTTCTGATTTATTAAATTGTATAACAGTGCAAAATATTGCTCATTTGTTGTGGTCTTTCTTGAACTATTTGGAAAAAAAGATATACAAATAACTAAACTTGTTGAAAAATAAACAAATGATTCAATTATAAATAAAGATTTCTACACATAGAAGTAATCATCAACTTAAAATTCCCTCTTTGGGGATTGTAATAGAGATCCATCTGGATTCATGAACTTCATTCTAAACATTTCTTCACAAAAAAAATAAATCTATTATTGAATGTATCAAATGTGATGAATATTTAATGGACCAACACTAGAATCAAGCCTTTTGGCTTTTTGTGCCATCCAATTGCCTTTTTAAAGCATAGAAAATGGATGGATGGATGGATGGATGAATTCTTTAAGATGTCAATAAACTTCTCAATCAATCAATATTGTCTGTAAAATATTGATGCCAAAAATGTATGTATTCTATTTAGGAATCAGGCTGTAACGGAAGAAAATGGGGAAAAAGTGTAGCATTGTAAATACTTTCAAGATGCACTGTATATTATCCACAGATTCACATATTCTCCAGATGACTTGGGTATGTTGTACGTTGTTTGCTTCCGTAGTAAATTGCGGGTATATCCTTAAAAAGTCAAATATTGTGCTTTTGAAACAGAAAATCTTTCAACCTGCACGTTCATGTAGTACAGTATTTTATTTTTAAGTGCATGTAACCGTAATTGTGACACCAGCTCCTACTTCCCGATCAAGTGTCACGCACTCAGCATGTGGTGTTTTTTACTCCAGGCTTGATCTCATTTAGTCTGACCTTGGCAGTGTTGAATTCGTCCACTTGACCATTCATGATGAAGGGAATTGCACTCGCTCAGAGTACAAAGTCCAGCTACCCCTAATAAACACTAAGAGCAAATATAAAGCTTAGAAATTTACGGTGTGAAGTTTAGTCTTTACCTCAGGCAGTCACAGGAAAGATTAAACATGTTTATCGTGTGTATTTAAGGCCCTTTTTGTGCGATTTCACTTTTACGAAATTGATCCATCATGTCTCGAAGCAGTTGAGGCTAAATGGACTGCATTACTTGGCTGCAACCAGCAGAGGTGCTGTTGAACTATAAAGAGAGTACGTCTGTCAGGTTCAAACACTGATGACATCTATTAAACGAGACAAGAAGCAAGGAATTAAACAGAGACCAAATTAAATTTGGCTCAATTTGAGGAGAAACATTTAGGCTGTACTCTTGTACAGTGTCTCAGCACGTTCTGGCGAAAGATTGTATGCCTCTTTTTATTAGGACTGTAACTGTTTACATAATAACAGCTGTTTCTAAAGGAATGGGGGGTATGTAAACGGCCATTGTTTTCGGTCACATTAACATAAAAGAAAAATATGCCTCGTGCTTGGACAGGTCTTGGATCACAATAGCTAACCCCTTCCGTCTTCTGCCATCGTACACAATGGAATTTTACAAGCCTTTGGCTTGGTACAACCAAGACAGCCTCTGTCTGCTCACCGGAAGTTTCCAAAAACGGAAACGTTTGTGTTAACTTACTCATAGTTATTCTAACAATGGTCAACTCAGTTTCAAAGTTGGCATCAAAAAGGGCGCCTCTGACCAATCAGAGAGCGAGGAGAACAAAGTTAAAGTCAGACGGCACTCATGTTGACATGATCACATTTCTTAATAGGAAGCAGAAAACTATCTTTTATTCAAGGGTATTAGTTCTAAATCAAATGTCTACCCTTACTAAGCATGAACAGAAAAAAAAATAAGTTCTTAAATCACAGAAATCTCTGCACGAACACATTAAACATGTCTTTTTTATAAAACAGTGAAATATGATACATATATACATACATATACAATATTTTATAAATATTATAATAAATGGTTAAAACTATTTTTCAAAAAAATTATAATTCCTAAAAGAAAAAGTACAGTACTACTTCAGTTTTTGAACACCCCACTTTTTCAATGTATCTGTTAATGGCGCACATTTTGCCCAAATTGTTATATCCTTTTTTTTGTTATCGTAAACAAACTAGTCTGTTTGCCCTCGTATCATTCCAAGGAACTGTGTGTCAAATCAAAGAATCACGGTCAGTGACTTTGTCTTTTTTTTTTAACTACAAAATAATCCACCATGGGGGCCAAAGAAAGTGGAGAGTGCCAGTATTTTGATATGGAAGGTGAGAAACAATGTTGAATTCAAGAAAAAAATTACATATGCAAAGTAAAATATGACAGAAATAAATATAATTTACTTATATTTACTACAATCTGTAATATTGATTAATCAATTAAATAAAGTTGGCATTATTATATTAAATATAAAAATGTATAACTATGTATTGTTTTAAGTATTTCATTTCTCGATTTAATCCATCCATCCATCCATCTTCTTCCGCTTATCCGAGGTCGGGTCGCGGGGGCAGCAGCCTAAGCAGGGAAGCCCAGACTTCCCTCTCCCCTGCCACTTCGTCCAGCTCTTCCCGGGGGATCCCGAGGCGTTCCCAGGCCAGCCGGGACACATAGTCTTCCCAACGTGTCCTGGGTCTTCCCCGTGGCCTCCTACCGGTTGGACGTGCCCTAAACACCTTCCTAGGGAGGCGTTCGGGTGGCATCCTGACCAGATGCCCGAACCACCTCATCTGGCTCCTCTCCATGTGGAGGAGCAGCGGCTTTACTTTGAGTTCCTCCCGGATGGCAGAGCTTCTCACCCTATCTCTAAGGGAGAGCCCCTCCACACGGCGGAGGAAACTCATTTCGGCCGCTTGTACCCATGATCTTATCCTTTCGGTCATGACCCAAAGCTCATGACCATAGGTGAGGATGGGAACGTAGATCGACCGGTAAATTGAGAGCTTTGCCTTCCGGCTCAGCTCCTTCTTCACCACAATGGATCGGTACAACGTCCGCATTACTGAAGACGCCGCACCGATCCGCCTGTCGATCTCACGATCCACTCTTCCCTCACTCGTGAACAAGACTCCTAGGTACTTGAACTCCTCCACTTGGGGCAGGGTCTCCTCCCCAACCCGGAGATGGCATTCCACCCTTTTCCGGGCGAGAACCATGGACTCGGACTTGGAGGTGCTGATTCTCATTCCGGTCGCTTCACACTCGGCTGCAAACCGATCCAGCGAGAGATGAAGATCCCGGTCAGATGAAGCCATCAGGACCACATCATCTGCAAAAAGCAGAGACCTAATCCTGCGGTCACCAAACCGGAACCCCTCAACGCCTTGACTGCGCCTAGAAATTCTGTCCATAAAAGTTATGAACAGAATCGGTGACAAAGGACAGCCTTGATTTAGTTAATAATGTATGTATCTCATGATTTAATGTATGTATTTCATGAACATGCACTTCATTAATTATTTTTTTCTGTCAAACTTACTAATCAAAGTGAGTAAACGGGGCTAGAAGGAATCTAGACCAATGATCGTTGGTCTTTAGCCTAAAACTTTGAAAATCTTTCAAAACATGGCGGATAAGGATGATACACTCATACTTTTTCGGGGAGTTGCTTGTAGATATTTTAAACCTTGAGGAGGATGTGGAAGCAAGATTTGGTGACCCTGAGTATATACATGTCCCTTTAATGTAACTGAACGTGACCCACCACGTAAAATCAAAGTCGCCACACCTTGAAAATATGTATTTTCAAAATATGTATTTCGTTTTTATGCTTCAGAATGCGCCACACATTTTCGATGGGAGACAGGTCTGGACTGCAGGCGGGCCAGGAAAGTACCCGCACTCTTTTTTTATGAAGCCACGCTGTTGTAACACGTGCTGAATGTGGCTTGGCATTGTCTTGCTGAAATAAGCAGGGGCGGTCATGAAAAAGACGGCTCTTAGATGGCAGCATATGTTGTTCCAAAACCTGTATGTACCTTTCAGCATTAATGGTGCCTTCACAGATGTGTAAGTTACCCATGCCTTGGGAACCAATACACTCCCTTACCATCACAGATGCTGGCTTTTGAACTTTGCGTCGATAACAGTCTGAATGCTTTGCTTCCCCTTTGGTCCGGATGCCACGATGTTGAATATTTCCAAAAACAATTTGAAATGTGGACTCATCAGACCACAGAACACTTTTCTACTTTGCATCAGTCCATCTTAGATGATCTTGGGCCCAGAGAAGCCGGCGGCGTTTCTGGATTTTGTTGATAAATGGCTTTCGCTTTGCGTAGTAGAGCTTTAACTTGCGCTTAGAGTTGTAGCGACTAACTGTATTTAGTGACAGTGGTTTTCTGAAGTGTTCCTAAGCCCATGTGGTGATATCCTTTAGAGATTGATGTCGGTTTTTGATACGGTGCCGTCTGAGGGATCAAAGGTCACGGTCATTCAATGTTGGTTTCTGGCCATGCCGCTTACGTGGAGTGATTTCTCCAGATTCTCTGAACCTTTTGATGATATTATGGACTGTAAATGTTGAAATCCCTAAATTTCTTGCAATTGCACTTTGAGAAACGTTTTTTATTAAACTGTTTGACTATTTGCTCACGCAGTTGTGGACAAAGGGGTGTACCTCGCCCCATCCTTTCTTGTGAAAGACTGAGCATTTTTTGGGAAGCTGTTTTTATACCCAATCATGGCACCCACCTGTTCCCAATTAGCCTGCACACCTGTGGGATGTTCCAAATAAGTGTTTGATGAGCATTCCTCAACTTTATCAGTATTTATTGCCACCTTTCCCCACTTCTTTGTCACGTGTTGCTGGCATCAAATTCTAAAGTTAATGATTATTTGCATTAAAAAAAAAGTTTATCAGTTTGAACATCAAATATGTTATCTTTGTAGCATATTCAACTGAATATGGGTTGAAAATGATTTGCAAATTATTGTATTCCGTTTATATTTACATCTAACACAATTTCCCAACTCATATGGAAACGGGGTTTGTACATTGTATGTATGATTTGTGCTAATATCGTATCAGATCCGTACCGTTATTGGCCAATCCTCAAAGCTACGATATCGGTATCAATAAAACTTGCATCGGAACATCCCTTTGGGAAAGGAATAAACAAAAAAAAGGACGTATCTGAAATGTTTAGCATTCATGACATGCATGTTGCATGCATTGTTTGACTTGGTCACGTGCCGAGCACACGCCTTGAAACATAATCCTGCAGGAGCGGTTAACCCTGATCAAACCCAATATAATCCAGGATTTAGGCCCTGCCGCACTCAAAACAACTCACCACTACTAAAAAAAAATACTAATCTGGATTGTGTTTGTAGTTTGTCATACTTTTTGTTTCCGCCCCCCCAGGACCTCTGATCTGACTTCTCGTGCTTTTAAACTCTCTTTTCTGAACTCTCTCATGTTTTCAAGCAGGTTCCATCCCATTCCGAACAATGATTACTTTTACTAGGAATCAGGGTTGTCCCGATACCAATATGATGGTACCGGTACCACAATGTATTTCAATACTTTTCGATATTTTTCGATACTTTTATAAGTGAAGGAAACCACAAAAATGGCATTATAGATTTTATTTTAAAAAACATCTTTGGGCAGTGGTCCCCAACCACCGGGCCGCGGACCGGTACCGGGCCGTGGCCCGATTGGTACCGGGACGCAGAATAATTTTTTAATTCATTTTTATTTAAAACAAAAAAAACGTTTTATTTTTTTATTTAATCAACATAAAAAACACAATATACACTTACAATTAGTGCACCAACCACAAAAACCTCCCTTTTTCATGACAAAAACGTCCCTTTTTCATGACAAAGAAAAAAATATATATATATTTTATTTTTTATTTTTTATTAAATCAACATAAAAAACACAATATACACTTACAATTAGTGCACCAACCACAAAAACCTCCCTTTTTCATGACAAAAACGTCCCTTTTTCATGACAAAGAAAAAAAAAAATATATATATATATATATATTTTATTTTTTATTTTTTATTAAATCAACATAAAAAACACAATATACACTTACAATTAGTGCACCAACCACAAAAACCTCCCTTTTTCATGACAAAAACGTCCCTTTTTCGTGACAAAGAAAAAAAGGTGGGCGGGGTTGGGGGCGCGGGGGTGTAAAATATATTCAGGATTTGTCACGCATACAAAGGATTCTGGGTATTTGTTGTGTTGCGTTTATGTTGTGTTACTGTGAGGATGTTCTCCCGAAATGTGTTTGTCAATCTTGTTTGGTGTGGCTTCACAGCGTGGTGCATATTAGTAAGTGTTAAAGTTGTTTATATCACAACCATCAGTGTACTCTGTATCACCCAGTATGCCTTTCAATCGTGTACGTGTGATTGCGGAAGCTGCACACAACATGTTGCCGGACTAACAATCGGTTTGTACATGTTTTTGAAGGTGTTAAAGGCAACGGCTTCACAGCACGCCCACATTCTTGTCATCAGGATGAACGCCAATTGGATATTTGCGAGAACGTTAGCGGCTCCAATTGTCTTCATTACTCTGTGAAACGGGTTTAAATAGCTATGTGAGTGGTAAAGGTGGCCGACCTCTGATGTATTTCAGCAGGCGGGCGGGTGGAGGGTAGTTGCCGTACTGATAAAATGTTGGTTCGGGTAGACGGCGGGTGGATGACGACTTTGGTGATGCGGTTGCGGATGAAATAATTGCCTATCCGCGCATCTCTACTGCTTACTGAGGTCCGAGAGCCAGCTCCAGCTCGTGGTGCCCAAGACCAGACTTAAAACCAGGGGAGGCAGGGCCTTCTCTGTGGTCGGCTCTAAGTTCTGGAACTCTCTGCCCCTACATGTTCATATTTAAACGGGGATAGCAGATCCATTCTATGTGTCATACTTGATCATTTCGCGATATTGCCATATTTTTGCTGAAAGGATTTACTAGAGAACATCGGCGATAAAGTTTACAACTTTTGGTGCTGATAAAAAAGCCTTGCCTTTACCGGAAGTCGCAGACGATGAGGTCACAAGGGTGAGGGCTCCTAACGTCCTCAGATTGTTTTTAATGGGAGCTTCCAGCGTCAAGAGCTACTCAGACCGAGAAAACGACAATTTCCCCATTAATTTGAGCGAGGATGAAAGATTTGTGGATGATGATATTGACAGCGAAGGACTAGAAAAAAAATTAAGATAAAATAAAAAGCGACAGCTCCAGGCGGCGGCAATGTGAGCGTTTCAGATGTAATTAGACACATTTACTAGGATAATTCTGGAAGATCCTGTATCTGCTTATTGTTTTAATGATATTTTAGTGAGATTTTAAAGACATACCTGGAGGTCGGATGGCTGCGGTGAACACGCAGTGTCTCAGAGAGAAGCCGAGGAGCCAAGCTCACAGCTGCCTTTTAAACAGCTACTGCAGGAGGACGAATAATCCAATGATGTCTCCGGTAAGATATATATCACAATTTTCCCATCCAAAAACATGCTGGTTGACGTAGAGAAACATGTTCGCTTGACCGCTCTGTGTTCGAAACAAAGAAACACCGGCTGTGTCTCGGTGCTAAAGACAGCTGCAATCCACCGCTTTCCACCAACAGCATTGTTATTTATAGTCTCCATTATTAATTGAACAAATTGCAAAAGATTCAGCAACACAGATTTCCAGAATACTGTTTAATTGCGCGATGAAACGAGAGGACTTTTAGCCGCAAATGGTGCTGCGCTAATATTTCCTGACGTTCCGTGACGTCACACGCATGTGTCATCATTCCGCGACGTTTTCAACAAGAAACTCCACGGGAAATTTAAAATTGCAATTTAGTAAACTAAAAAGGCCGTATTGGCATGTGTTGCAATGTTAATATTTCATCATTGATATATAAACTATCAGACTGTGTGGTCGGTAGTAGTGGGTTTCAGTAGGCCTTTAAGTCTCGTCTTGAGACCCACTTTTATTCTTTTGCTTTTAATACTACGTGAGTTGTCTGGTCTTCTGTGATCCCCTGTGCTTTTAAAATGTTTATTTGTATTTGTTGTTTTAATTGGTTTTACCCTTTTAAAATCGTTTTTAATCATATTTATTTTATATTGGTTTTATATTTATTTTTTATTCAGTCATTGGTGGAGTTAAGGATATATTTGAATATTGTTTTTAGTATTGTTGTGCAGCACTTTGTAAACATTTCTCTTGTTTAAATGTGCTATACAAATAAAGTGGATTGGATTACTTTCTCTTTTAACGTGTTTTATCTACACTTCTGTTAAAATGTAATAATCACTTATTCTTCTGTTGTTTTATACCTTACATTAGTTTTGGATGACACCACACATTTAGGTATTGATCCGATACCAAGTAGTTATAGGTTCAAAAATTGGTCATAATTTAAGTCCTCATGTACCCAGGGACGTATTCCCTGAATTTATAAACATAACATGAATTATAAAAAAATGAAAAATATCGATGTAATCGTAGTAGTATCGACTCGATACGGCCTGTACTTGGTATCATTACAGTGAATGTCAGGTGTAGATCCACCAATGGCGTTTGTTTACATTGTGACGCCGGCGAGCTACGGTGTGTAGTGAAGCATGTTTAGCTATTCCTCGTCCTGCAGGGATGATACTTGTAAGGGACTTACTTTATTTATCTTCATGTAGACAAGGATTAGTGATTTAGAAGTAGCTAAAACACTGCAGACTGCGGCTGGACTAAAGCTGATAGCTAGCTAGCCATGTCTCAAAGTATCAATCAATCAATCAATCAATGTTTATTTATATAGCCCCAAATCACAAATGTCTCAAAGGACTGCACAAATCATTACGACTACAACATCCTCGGAAGAACCCACAAAAGGGCAAGGAAAACTCACACCCGGTGGCAGGGAGAATTCACATCCAGTGGGATGCCAGTGACAATGCTGACTATGAGAAACCTTGGAGAGGACCTCAGATGTGGGCAACCCCCCCCCTCTAGGGGACCGAAAGCAATGGATGTCGAGCGGGTCTAACATGATACTGTGAAAGTTCAATCCATAGTGGCTCCAACACAGCCGCGAGAGTTCAGTTCAAGCGGATCCAAGACAGCAGCGAGAGTCCCGTCCACAGGAGACCATCTCAAGCGGAGGCGGATCAGCAGCGTAGAGATGTCCCCAACCGATACAGGCGAGCGGTCCATCCTGGGTCTCGACTCTGGACAGCCAGTACTTCATCCATGGTCATCGGACCGGACCTCTCCACAAGGGAGGGGGGGACATAAGAGAAAGAAAAGAAGCGGCAGATCAACTGGTCTAGAAAGGAGGTCTATTTAAAGGCTAGAGTATACAGATGAGTTTTAAGGTGAGACTTAAATGCTTCTACTGAGGTAGCATCTGGAACTGTTACCGGGAGGGCATTCCAGAGTACTGGAGCCCAAACGGAAAATGCTCTATAGCCCGCAGACTTTTTTGGGGCTCTAGGAATCACTAATAAGCCGGAGTCTTTTGAACGCAGATTTCTTGCCGGGACATATGGTACAATACAATCGGCAAGATAGGATGGAGCTAGACCGTGTAGTATTTTATACGTAAGTAGTAAAACCTTAAAGTCACATCTTAAGTGCACAGGAAGCCAGTGCAGGTGAGCCAGTACAGGCGTAATGTGATCAAACTTTCTTGTTCTTGTCAAAAGTCTAGCAGCCGCATTTTGTACCAACTGTAATCTTTTAATGCTAGACATGGGGAGACCCGAAAATAATACGTTACAGTAATCGAGGCGAGACGTTACAAACGCATGGATAATGATCTCGGCGTCTTTAGTGGACAAAATGGAGCGAATTTTAGCGATATTACGGAGATGAAAGAAGGCCGTTTTAGTAACGCTTTTAATGTGTGACTCAAAGGAGAGAGTTGGGTCGAAGATAATACCCAGATTCTTTACCGTGTCGCCTTGTTTAATTGTTTGGTTGTCAAATGTTAAAGTTGTATTATTAAATAGAGATCGGTGTCTAGCAGGACCAATAATCAGCATTTCCGTTTTTTTGGCGTTAAGTTGCAAAAAGTTAGCGGACATCCATTGTTTAATTTCATTAAGACACGCTTCCAACTGACTATAGTCCATTGTAGTACCTCTTCCTGAAGGTGATTCAGTGTTATAGCTTCACCTTTATTTGAATTTTCAAGCCAAAATGCATCTATTTTCCCTTTTCTGGCTACACGCTGTGTCTGCTTGTAAGTACTCTGTGATTATGCACTGCCGAACATGCTCTTCTGCCAGCAATAGCGGGTGGTGTATATATTTAAAAAAAAAAAAAAAGATATATATGAAATCCGTTCTTGAATGAGTGTATCGTTCAGCCACCGTGTTCAATGGAGAAGTCTGATCTACAAAATTTGCAGGCAGCATACACCTTCCCCTTCAAGCTGTCTTGGATGAACTGAAATTATTTTTTCCAATCATTTTGGAACATGTAAGCGTACTTCTTCTTCTTACTCGTCGTCACTTCGTCTCTGTTATGTTTTTGGACATTACTACTTGCCGTAGTTGTGTGTCAGTGTATAAACGTGCCGGCTGAAATAAACACGCGATGAGAAATAGTTCCGTGCCTGCCTACTTTATGGGTTGTAGATAAACCTACGGATAACGGAGACATATATAATAGTCTCCTTTTCAGGTGAGAAAGAACGCTAAAGGCAGTGCTCTTAAGGCACGCCCCTAATATTGTTGTCCGGGTGGAATTCGGTAGAAATTTGGGAGAATGGTTGCCCTGAAATTTGGGAGTCTCCCGGGAAAATCGGGAGGGTTGGCAAGTATACTTCAGGCAGGCCAGTCTAGTACCCACACTCTTTTACTATGAAGCCGCGCTGTTGTAACACGTGGCTTGGCATTGTCTTGCTGGAATAAGCAGGGGCGTCCATGATAACGTTGCTTGGATGGCAACATATGTTGTTCCAAAACCTGTATGTACCTTTCAGCATTAATGGTGCCTTCACAGATGTGTAAGCTACCCTAACTCTTATGAATCTGCTTGTTAATTTTCTGTTAAAAGCTGCTTACCTTCTTCTGTGACACACTTCCATCGACACTTCTTAGACATTATTTAACAGTTATTCGTTTGTATAGCGGTTAGCTTAGCTATTAGCATGCAACATGTTTAGCCTTGTCTTCCACATGTTACTTGATAATGATACTTAAGATATTTGCCGCAATGGAGATGGTTGTTGTTATCTTTGCTGAGTGGCTCCACACAGTGTATGGAGACACATAATTAGCTGCTCGCCACTTGTCAGCCAGGGGACTAAAAATTAATTGTCAGCCAGAGGGAATCGATGTTTGTGATTGGCATAAATCAGCAATGGCGATCGCATACTGTCAGGTTCAAACACTGATGACATCTCGGCGGTGTGGCGTAGTGGGTAGAGCGGCCGTACCAGAAACCTGAGGGTTGCAGGTTCGCTCCCCGCCTCTTGACATCCAAATCGCTGCCGTTGTGTCCTTGGGCAGGACACTTCTCCCTTGCCCCCGGTGCCGTTCACACTGGTTAATGAATGATGAATGAATGATTGGTGGTGTAGGCGCAAACTGGCAGCCTCGCTTCCGTCAGTTTGTGGCTACAAATGTAGCTTACCACCACCAGGTGTGAATGAATGATGGTTTCCCACTTCTATGCGAGCGCTTTGAGTATGTAATAATAAAAAGTTGCGATATAAAATATAATCCATTATTATTATTATTATTATCTATTAAACAAGACAAGAAGTAAATGATTAAACAGAGACAGAATTCAATTTGGCTCAATTTGAGGAGAAACGTCCGGACACTGTACCCTTCTACAGTGTCTCACCACGCTCTGGCGAAAGATTGTACGCCACCTCTTTTATTTGGACTTTCCCTGATTACATAGCAACAGCTGTTTCTAAGGGACATGGGTCATAAACAGCCATCGCTTTTGGTAACAATACAGTTCAAGAGAAAAGGTCGTAAACAGTTCACAGAAAAGGTCGCCTTGAGGGAGGGCAGGCCCTGCTTCCTCTTTGCTTTGTAGTTCTTGGGTCAAGACAATATATTTTTGTTGATTACAATACATGAAAGAAACAGAACACCCTCATGTAGTTTTATAAGCCTTCTTCTTGGTAGGTTCAAAGACAGCTTTTGTCTTCTCGCCGGGAACTCATTTCAACACAAAGTATTGTGATAACTTAGATATAATTACCGTATTTCCTTGAATTGCCGCCGGGCACATAGTATGCGCCTGCCTTGAATTACTGTCGGGTCAAACTCTCTTCGCAAAATAATTAGCGCATCCTTAGTATTACAGCCGGGTCAAACTCGGATCAAAATGGAGGAGGCTGATTTCAATACCAGTAATTTGAAATCGCATAAAGGGAAGAAGATTAAAAGCTATTCAGTAGGATTTAAGGTCCAGGCTATTGAATACAGATATGCTAAAAAGAACAGTAAGCAGCTATGTTTTATTAATATACCTGTGGAGCCGACGGTCCGACAGACAGGCATGGCAAGATGGCGGCAAGGAGACGGCGAGCGAGCGGAGAGGAGGAGCGGAAGAGCGACCTGGACTGAGGATTTATTGAAAAATAAAGTCAAACTGCTCAAGCCATGTCCTTCCTTGGTGGTCCTGGGAACCCGCAAGATGACGGCTTGAGACCGTCACAATACCGTAGCTGCGTGGGTCAAATATGAGTCATTAAATGACTCCCGCCTCCTGGTGGTAGAGGGCGCTAGTGATCCTTCTTGCGACTACTCGGCTGCAGAAGAAGTGAAATGAGTGACTTGATATGTGCTGGAGGAGGTAATAAAGGAAGCTCTCCATCGAGACTTTTAAAACTGAAGAAAAATAAGGAAGACTTCTATAAACAAGTTATCGATGCTTTTGATCAGACGGAGCTGGCATGGACTATATTTATAAGTAAAGGTAAGACCATAATAACGTTTTTTTTAATTAAATGTGCTTTTCATAATGGTATCCTTTAGGGCTGTGAATCTTTGGGTGTCCCACGATTCGATTCAATATCGATTCTTGGGGTCACGATATATCGATTTTTTTCGATTCGATTCTCGATTCAAAAACGATATTTTTCCGATTCAAAACGATTCTGTATTCATTCAATACATAAGATTTCAGCGGGATCTACCCCAGTCTGCTGACATGCCTGCAGAGTAGTAGATACAAAAAAAAAGCTTTTATAATTGTAAAGGACAATGTTTTATCAACTGATTGTAATAATTTAAATTTGTTTTAACTATTAAACGTACCAAAAATATGACTTATTTTATCTTTGTGAAAACATTGGACACAGTGTGTTGTCAAGCTTATGAGATGCGATGCAAGTGTAAGCCACTGTGACACTATTGTTCTTTTTTATTGTTTTTAAAAAATGTCTAATGATAATGTCAATGAGGGATTTTTAATCACTGCTATGCTGGAATTATAACTAATATTGATACTGTTGTTGATAATATTCATTTTTGTTTCATTACTTTTGGTTTGTTCTGTGTCGTGTTTGTCTCCTCAGTTGCTCTGTTTATTGCAGTTCTGAGTGTTGCTGGGTCAGGTTTGGTTTTGGAATTGGATTGCATTGGTATGGTATTGCTGTGTAGTAATTTTTTGGATTGATAACATTTTTTTTTTTTTAAATACATTTTTAAAAGTGAGATTCAATTCTGAATCGCACAACGTAAACGATTCGTATTCAAATCGATTTTTTCCCAACACCCCTAGTATCCTTACATCACACTCAAATTTTTACCGCATGCCTTTGGTAAGTGTAGAGGTTTTAAATAATTAGCGCCCCGGCGGTAATTCAAGGAAATACGGTATTCTAACACATACCTTTTCACAAAATTCAGCCGATACCGACCGATTGGCAGTTCCCTTCTTTCTAACTTGATATCAAAGTCGGACAGAAAATAGATGGAAACTTTTGATGGCTTTTTATCCCCGTCGAGCCATTAGAAAGCACACTCATTTCTTCCGTAAATTTGCGTCTGGCCAACATGTGTTTCTGCCTACGTCGTCTCTGAGCGTAACTTCTTCTCAGACTAAGTAGAAGTCCCAAGACCTCACTCACACACAAAAGCTTCTGCAGCTGCTTTCTGGAATTTTCAGGCCAGCCCTGTTGGCCAGAGATCTTACTTCCTAACTAGTGTGTGTGTGTGTGTGTGTGTGTGTAAGGGAGGGACAGCGGTTGGAGAAAAGGGGGGGGTGCTTGTTTTTTGGGTCTGAGGGACAGTTGTGGCGTTCTGGAGGAGCGTACTCCCGGCATGGGAAAGGCGCTGGTCCTCTCTCAGGAACTAAAGAAAGGCCAAAAGGAACTTCAGTCCGGCTTTCACATTTTCGTGCTCCAGACGAGGAGTTGTTGAACAGCAAAGGGGAGATGAGCAGACGCTGAGGAAAGGGTTTTTTCTCCCCCCTACTGCCGGGCTGAGCAGCTCCGAGTCTGTTAACGCAGACATGTTTCACTCCGCCAGTGAGGAGTCTGATTTGGTGAGTTCCTGGAAACTCTTTCTTCTTCTGCAATGGTTTTCCTCCTTCCGTCGGTTCAGAGGAGGGGCAAGGCTTGGAATCTGTCAGAATTATTATTATTAGGACACATTCGAAGGCCACTCTTAAAAGTAGTGACTAAACCAAACCTCTCAAGTCCGCTGATTGTTGGTTCTTCAAATCCGATAAATTAGGGTTCTCATTAGCGTCTAAAATCTGTCCAGCTAGATTGTATTTTTTCTAATATCCATTGACAGAGTGCTGCACGGTGGACCAGTGGTTTGTAGGGTTGTCCCGATACCAATATTTTGGTACTGGTACCAAAATTATTTTGATACTTTTCGATACTTTTATAAACAAAGGGGACCACAAAAATAGCATTATAGGCTTTATTTTAACAACAAATCTTGGGGTATATAAATTATATGTTTCTTATTGCAATTTAATCCTTAAATAAAATAGTGAACATGCAAGAAAATTTGTCTTTTAGTAGGAAGTAAGTAAACAGCGGCTACTAATTTAGCTGCTGACATGCAGTAACATATTCTGTCATTTATAATTCTATCATTTTGTCAACATTATTAAAGGGGAACATTATCACAATTTCAAAAGGGTTAAAAACAATAAAAATCAGTTCTCAGTGGCTTATTTTATTTAGTTTTTTTCTAAATTTCATACCTCCCGGAATATCCCTAAAAAAAAAATAAAGCTTTAAAGTGCCTTATTTTCAATCAATCAATCAATCAATGTTTATTTATATAGCCCCAAATCACAAATGTCTCAAAGGACTGCACAAATCATTACGACTACAACATCCTCGGAAGAACCCACAAAAGGGCAAGGAAAACTCACACCCAGTGGGCAGGGAGAATTCACATCCAGTGGGACGCCAGTGACAATGCTGACTATGAGAAACCTTGGAGAGGACCTCAGATGTGGGCAACCCCCCCCCCCCTCTAGGGGACCGAAAGCAATGGATGTCGAGCGGGTCTAACATGATACTGTGAAAGTTCAATCCATAGTGGCTCCAAGACAGCAGCGAGAGTCCCGTCCACAGGAAACCATCTCAAGCGGATCAGCAGCGTAGAGATTTCCCCAACCGATACAGGCGAGCGGTCCATCCTGGGTCCCGACGAGCGGTCCATCCTGGGTCTCGAATCTGGACAGCCAGTACTTCATCCATGGTCATCGGACCGGACCCCCTCCACAAGGGAGGGAGGGACATAGGAGAAAGAAAAGAAGCGGCAGATCAACTGGTCTAAAAAGGAGGTCTATTTAAAGGCTAGAGTATACAGATGAGTTTTAAGGTGAGACTTAAATGCATCTACTGAGGTAGCATCTCGAACTGTTACTGGGAGGGCATTCCAGAGTACTGGAGCCCGAACGGAAAACGCTCTATAGCCCGCAGACTTTTTTTGAGCTCTAGGAATCACTAATAAGCCGGAGTCTTTTGAACGCAGATTTCTTGCTGGGACATATGGTACAATACAATCGGCAAGATAGGCTGGAGATAGACCGTGTAATATTTTATACGTAAGTAGTAAAACCTTAAAGTCACATCTTAAGTGCACAGGAAGCCAGTGCAGGTGAGCCAGTACAGGCGTAATGTGATCAAACTTTCTTGTTCTTGTCAAAAGTCTAGCAGCCGCATTTTGTACCAACTGTAATCTTTTAATGCTAGACATGGGGAGACCCGAAAATAATACGTTACAGTAATCGAGACGAGACGTAACAAACGCATGGATAATGATCTCGGCGTCTTTAGTGGACAAAATGGAGCGAATTTTAGCGATATTACGGAGATGAAAGAAGGCCGTTTTAGTAACGCTTTTAATGTGTGACTCAAAGGAGAGAGTTGGGTCGAAGATAATACCCAGATTTTTTACAGAGTCACCTTGTTTTATTATTTGGTTGTCAAATGTTAAAGTTGTATTATTAAATAGAGGTCGGTGTCTAGCAGGACCGATAATCAGCATTTCCGTTTTTTTGGCATTAAGTTGCAAAAAGTTAGCGGACATCCATTGTTTAATTTCATTAAGACACGCTTCCAACTGACTACAGTCCGGCGTGTTGGTCAGCTTTAGGGGCATGTAGAGTTGGGTGTCATCAGCATAACAGTGAAAGCTAATACCGTATTTGCGTATGACGTCACCCAGCGGCAGCATGTAGATGCTGAAGAGTACAGGGCCAAGGACCGAACCCTGGGGAACTCCACACGTTACCTTAACATAGTCCGAGGTCACACTGTTATAGGAGACGCACTGCATCCTATCAGTAAGATAAGAGTTAAACCATGACAGGGCTGAGTCTGACATACCAATTCGTATTTTGATACGCTCTAATAAAATATTATGATCGACGGTATCGAAAGCAGCGCTAAGATCGAGGAGCAGCAACATAGATGACGCATCAGAGTCCATCGTTAGCAATAGATCATTAGTCAATTTTGCGAGGGCTGTCTCAGTCGAGTGATTTGCCCTGAAACCGGATTGAAAGGTTTCACATAGATTGTTAAACGCTAAGTGCTTATTTAGCTGCTCTGCAACAATTTTTTCGAGGATTTTCGAAATAAAGGGAAGGTGAGACACCGGTCGGTAGTTTACCATGAGGTCAGGATCGAGGTTAGGTCTTTTAAGGAGAGGATGAATAACCGCTTTTTTGAATGCAACGGGAACAGTGCCCGAGGAAAGTGATAAGTTTATAATATTTAGCACTGATGGACCTAATAATACAAAAAGCTCCTCAATAAGTTTCCCAGGAAGTGGGTCAAGTAAACATGTTGTTTGTTTTATTCCATTTACACGTTGTAACAATCCTTCTAATGTTATTTCATCAAAACGAGAGAAACTATTTTGGATATTTGCAGTATCCGCCGTATATACAATCGTATCTGTGTTACTATAACCCCGTTGTAGCTGGGACGCATTGTCTTTAATCTCCTTTCTAATAAGTTCAATTTTCTTATTAAAGAACTTCATAAAGTCATCTGCCGAATGGGTGGAGCTACTGGAAGGAGTCCCTTGTTGGGTTAGCGATGCTACTGTACTAAACAAAAATTTTGGATCGTTTTTATTAATGCGGATGAGATTTGAGTAATAATTAGTTTTAGCTAAGGTAAGCATGCGTTTATAAGTTATTAAACTATCACTCCATGCTTGATGGTGCACCTCAAGTTTAGTCGTGCGCCAGTTGCGTTCCAGCTTTCTGCATAATAATTTCTGAACTCTAGTTTCTTCAGTAAACCATGGCGTACGCCTTTTTGGAGCCTTTTTTAACTTCAGCGGTGCTATACTATCAATGGTTTCGCGCAGGGCGTTGTTAAAGTTGTTAGTGAGGTTATCAATAGAGCCCACATACTTTGGGAACGGTGCCATTACCGAGGGCAGTAGGTCCGCAAGAGTCGTCGTTGTGGCAGCATTAATATTGCGGCTGCTATAGCAGTTATTATTATTATTAGCTTGCCGAACATGAGTCTGAACTTCGAATTTTATAAGGTAATGATCGGACATTACTTTAGTATACGGGAGTATCATAACTTTGGAAACGGTGAAACCTCTGACAAGCACTAGGTCTATCGTATTACCGCTGCGATGCGTCTGTTCATTTATTATTTGTGTAAGACCACAGCTATCAATTATAGTCGGGAGCGCCACGCACGGTGGGTCCAATGGGGTATTCATATGGATATTAAAGTCCCCCATTATAATTATATTATCGCCGTGCGTCACTAGATCAGCAACAAACTCTGAGAATTCACTAATAAAGTCCGAATAGGGCCCTGGGGGGCGGTAGATAACGGCCAGGCACAGAGGCAGAGGTGTGGCAGACTTCATAGAAAGCACCTCAAACGATTTATATTTATTATTTAAGTTAGGACTAAAGTTAAAGTTTTCGTTGTATATTAGTGCGACACCCCCTCCCATTTTGAGGTGACGGGCAATATGCGCATTCGTATAGTTAGGAGGGGATGCCTCATTTATCGCAAAAAAGTCATCTGGTTTAAGCCAGGTTTCGCTAAGACCGATGACGTTAAGGTTGTTGTCTCTAATGACCTCATTGACTAATAACGTATTGGGAGACAAAGATCTGATGTTTAGAAAGCCCATATTATAGGTAGTGGGCTGTTTTAAGGAGTTGTTGATAAAATTATCCGTAGTAGCAATATTAATAATGTTGCGTTTATTATGCGCAGTGTACTTAAAATAATTACGACCATATCTAGGAATTGATATGACGGGAATTTTCAGATTGTCTACTTGGCGCTGCGATAAACTGAACGCATCATAATTTGCCACCTCAGTAGAACGCATGTCTAACTCTGACGTAGTCATAGACACAGTAGAAAAAACATTTTGTGAGTTGTGTATTATTCTACGAAAATTGCTATGTGTACAGGGATCATCCAGCCTGGCGCTGGCTAGTTCTAACTTAACTGACTCCATACCCAGGCTAGCAGGCTCTGTAATTGCCTGTGACCGGGCTTGCTCTAGTGCAGTTAGTCAAATGTGGCTGCGAAGACACTGGCCATTTCCCTGTGACGTCACACAGTGCTGCCAATGTAAACAAACAATGGGAATACCACAGCAAGATATAGCAACATTAGCTCGGATTCAAACTCGGACTTCAGCGACTTAAGCGATTCAACAGATTACGCATGTATTGAAACAGATGGTCGGAGTATGGAGGCAGATAGCGAAAACGAAATTGAAGAAGAAATTGAAGCTACTGAGCGAATAGCTATTGACGCTATTCGGCCATAGCGTGGGTGTACCTAATGAAGTGGCCCATAGCATGGCTGCCTTATTAGCATCGCCGGTAAAATGTGCGGACCAAACGATCAGGATTTTCGCATCTTGTGACACTGGAGCAACTTAAATCTGTCGGTTGGTAAGTGTTTGTTTCGCATTAAATGTGGGTATCGAGTTTCAAATGTACATACAGCATGTTAGCATCGATTAGCGTAGCATGTTAGCATTGATTAGCTGGCAGTCATGCCGCGACCAAATATGTCTAATTAGCACATAAGTCAACAACATCAACAAAACTCACCTTTGTGATTTCGTTGACTTAATGGTTGCAAATGCATCTGCAGGTTATCTCTGTGCCATGTCTGCTTTAGCAACGCTGGTAAAATGTGAAGACACTCTGGCACATTCAACGGGGGTCTTGCGGTAGATTTCTTGCCAGTGGTGCAACTTGATTCCCTCCCTGTTAGTGTTGTTACACCCTCCGACAACACACCGACGAGGCATGATGTCTCCAAGGTTCCAAAAAATACTTGAAAAAACGGAAAATAACAGAGCTGAGACCCGGTGTTTGTAATGTGAAAATGAAAATGGCGACTGTATTACCTCGGTGACGTCACGTTCTGACGTCATCGCTAAAAGACCGATAAACAGAAAGGCGTTTATTTCGCCAAAGTTCACCCATTTAGAGTTCGGAAATCGTTTAAAAAAATACATGGTCTTTTTTCTGCAACATCAAGGTATATATTGACGTTTGCATAGGTTTGGTGATAATGTTCCCCTTTAAGGACAAGTGGTAGAAAATGAATTATTAATCTACTTGTTCATTTACTGTTATCTGCTTACGTTCTCTTAACGCTTTCTATCTACATTTCTGTTAAATTGTAATAATCACTTATTCTTCTGTCGTTTGATACTTTACATTATTTTTGCATGATACCACAAATTTAGGTATCGATCCGATACCAAGTAGTTACAGGATCATACGTTGGTCATATTCAAAGTTCTCATGTGTCCAGGGACATATTTCCTGAGTTTATAAACATTATATTAATTTAAAAAAATAAAAAACAAAAGAAGTTATCATAGTAGTATCGAATAGATACTATATTGTACTTGGTATCATTACAGTGGATGTCAGGTGTAGATCCATCAACGGCGTTTGTTTACATTGTGACGCCGGTGAGCTACAGTGTGTAGTGAAGCATGTTTAGCTGTTCCTTGTCCTGCAGGGATGATACTTGTAAGAAACTTACTTTATTTGT
>NC_084625.1:43882143-43909643 GCF_033978795.1 Nerophis ophidion
ACTTGGGGACGGCGTGGCGAAGTTGGGAGAGTGGCCGTGCCAGCAATCTGAGGGTTCCTGGTTCAATCCCCACCTTCCTCCATCCTCGTCACGTCCGTTGTGTCCTTGAGCAAGACACTTCACCCTTGCTCCTGATGGGTCCTGGTTAGCGCCTTGCATGTCAGCTCCCGCCATCAGTGTGTGAATGTTTGTGTGAATGGGTGAATGAGGAACTACTGTCAAAGCGCTTTGGGCTCCTTAAAAAGGGGTAGAAAAGCGCTATACAAGTACAACCATTTATTATTTCAGAACTGCCTTTGCACTGTTGGGACGCTACATTGAGTTTTTCGGCTCGTCTCTGTCAAATTTCCTGGACACGGCTTGAACGCGTCACGATATGACGAGGGTATTTAAAGTTCTGTCGTCAACCCAGCATATATATCATTTATTTTGCGCAACCCTTGTCTGAGCGTGTGTGAAAAAGAGGCACTCTGACCCCGCGTCTCATATTCACGTCTTGCCAGCTGCAGTACCTCGTCATGTGATTGACAACCTGGCTGGGATGATGCACTTATCTAATGCACTGGCACACGGAATGCTGGGTAAACACTTTCCACTGGCCTGTCAGTGTCACCTTGATGTCCATCCCTCCTTTGGCTTACGGCCCCGCCCCCTTTCTCCGCTGCGTTTCCTCCGTTTAATGTCACGGTCGGAAATACGAGGACGTCGTCTTGGCGGAGAAAGTGAGCATCGGCCGTGACGTGGAAGTGACGGACAGATGGCGGGGGGGGCGACTGTCAGCCCGCTCGGCGGGAGACGGAACAGAACTCGACTTGGCACGGGTCTTCATTCTTCAGCCGTGATGCGGGATGTCGCTACATTCTTTCTTCGTGTGCTATGAGTGCCGCCGATTAGCGCGTCAGCCTTACAGTCGGTGACCCTCAGGGCGGCCCCGGTTGACCTCTGACCTCACGCGACCCCATGAGCAGCGGACATGCGTCAGCAGGGAGGCGCAGGGGACATTTTTAGTAACTTCACTCAGTTTGCTGCTAAAGGAAGATGTTTATGTTCAGGTTATGAATCGAGGCGGGAATCTCCGAGAGGATAGAAAACATGTTTTAAATGTTTTAAGAAGTACAGCTGGAGTTTTAGTGCAGTAGTTCTCAACCTTTTTTTCAGTGATGTACCCCCTGTGAACATTTCTTTAATTCAAGTACCCCCTAATCAGAGCAAAGCATTTTGGGTTGAAAAAACAGATCAATAAGTACAATCGGGCGGAAGGCGGGGTACACCCTGGACAAGTCGCCACCTCATCGCAGGGCCAACACAGACAATCAATCAATCAATCAATGTTTACTTATATAGCCCTAAATCACTAGTGTCTCAAAGGGCTGCACAAACCACCACGACTTCCTCGGTAGGCCCACATAAGGGCAAGGAAAACTCACACCCAGTGGGACGTCGGTGACAATGATGACTATGAGAACCTTAGAGAGGAGGAAAGCAATGGATGTCGAGCGGGTCTAACATGATACTGTGAAAGTTCAATCCACAATGGATCCAACACAGTCGCGAGAGTCCAGTCCAAAGCGGAGCCAGCAGGAAACAATCCCAAGCGGAGGCGGATCAGCATCGCAGAGATGTCCCCAGCCGATACACAGGCAAGCAGTACATGGCCACCGGATCGGACCGGACCCCCTCCACAAGGGAGAGTGGGACATAGAAGAAAAAGAAAAGAAACGGCAGATCAACTGGTCTAAAAAGGAGTCTATTTAAAGGCTAGAGTATACAAATGAGTTTTAAGATGAGACTTAAATGCTTCTACTGAGGTGGCATCTCGAACTGTTACCGGGAGGGCATTCCAGAGTACTGGAGCCCGAACGGAAAACGCTCTATAGCCCGCAGACTTTTTTTGGGCTTTGGGAATCACTAACAAGCCGGAGTCCTTTGAACGCAGATTTCTTGCCGGGACATATGGTACAATACAATCGGCAAGATAGGACGGAGCTAGACCGTGTAGTATTTTATACGTAAGTAGTAAAACCTTAAAGTCACATCTTAAGTGCACAGGAAGCAAGTGCAGGTGAGCCAGTACCATATTAAAACATTAAAAGCAACATTCACACTCACATTCACACACTAGGGCCAATTTAGTGTTGCCAATCGACCTATCCCCAGGTGCATGTCTTTGGAAGTAGGAGGAAGCCGGAGTACCCGGAGGGAACCCACGCATTCACGGGGAGAACATGCAAACTCCACACAGAAAGATCCCGAGCCTGGATTTGAACCCAGGACTGCAGGACCTTCGTATTGTGAGGCAGACGCACTAACCCCTCTGCCACCGTGAAGCCCTTTGTATTTTACTTGTCCAGGGTGTACCCCGCCTTCCGCTCGATTGTAGCTGAGATAGGCGCCAGCGCCCCCCGCGACCCCGAAAGGGAATAAGCGGTAGAAAATGGATGGATGGATGGAAGTAAAATACAGCACTATGTCATTAAATTGTATAACAGTGCAAAATATTGCTTATTTGTAGTGGTCTTTCTTGAACTATTTGGAAAAAAAAAGATATACAATTAACTAAAAACTTGTTGAGAAATAAACAAGTGATTCAATTATAAATAAAGATTTCTACACATGGTAGAGCGACCGTGCCAGCAACTTGAGGGTTGCAGGTTCGATCCCCGCTTCCGCCATCATAGTCACTGCCGTTGTGTCCTTGGGCAAGACACTTTACCCACCTGCTCCCAGTGCCACCCACACTGGTTTAAATGTAACTTAGATATTGGGTTTCACTATGTAAAGTGATTTGAGTCACTAGAGAAAAAGTGCTATATAAATATCACTTCACTTCACTTCAGAAGTAATCATCAAATCAAAGTGCCCTCTTTGGGGATTGTATTAGAGATCCATCTGGATTCATGAACTTAATTCGAAACATTTCTTCACAAAAAAAGGAAATCTTTAACATCAATATTTATGGAACATGTCCACAAAAAATCTAGCTGTCAACACTGAATATTGCATTGTTGCATTTCTTCTCACAGTTTTGTTGACTTATTATTCAATAAATATATTTATAAAGGATTTTTGAATTCTTGCAATTTTTAGAATATTTAAAAAAAAATCTCACATACCCCTTGGCATGCCTTCAGGTACCCCCAGGGGTATGCTAACCCCCATTTGAGAACCACTGGTATACATGAAGGACATATGAAATTGGTTGAATTGATGAATGAAAGGGGAACTTCGCTGTTTTTCTCATTATCACACACCTGTTGTTGTGGACTTTGGACTAGCGACGGCAAATACATCAAGGCCGCGGAACAGAGACACTGTGGGCTTATACACACACACACACACACATCCACAAAAAAAATATATGCCACACATACACCCTCCTGTCCCCCAATCCGACGCCCTCAACGCTAATCCCGTAGGGGTGATGAATGGATGGTCAGCGCCTGAGAGCTGCGACCTACCACCATGACCTTGAACTACCTTCCCTCTGTTGCTAGATACCTCGAGATGTATGTTGTAATATGTATATGTGCTTTGCTATGGAGGTTTTTTCTCACTCCGAACTGGGCCCCCTTAGGAGCCCAGTCTGGATTGTATTTTTTTTACTTATCTTTCCCCAGCGTTTACCTTTTTCCCATCTTTTACGGGGCGCCTTATGGCGACCCATCAGTGTTCTTGTTCTGTAACCCTGTACACTGTTTGTCTAATCTTGAACAGCTTTGTACTGAAAACACAGTTTCGTTGTACTTGTTGCAATCACAATAAAGACCTACCTACCTCCCTACCTACCTACCTACCTATTTTGCCTATCTCAGTCATAAAAATTTTAAATACGTTGTATCCATATAACTTCAAATCTATCTGTTTTTGATTTAGGCACGACAATTAGAGATGTCCAAAAATGTCTTTTTTGCAGATATCCGATAGTCCAACTCTTAATTACCCAGGGTTTCCCACACATTCATTTATTTGTGGCGACCCGCCACGAAAGAATTACGGCCGCCACAAATAAAATTAAAAAAAACTATTAAAAAAAAAACATTTTTTTTTTTTTTCCGGCTTTTGACTCGCTCGACCGCTCATAAAAGCAATGGGACTCTGTCTGTGAATGGAGCTTGTAGTTACATATTATATAAATATGTAAATATTATATAAATATGTACATAAAGTGTTGCAATTATATTCCAACTCCGCGTTCTTCTTGGTCATCGCCGCTACACAACCCCCACCACCGCCAGACCACACCACCACAAATAGATGCCTGACCCGTGGGAAACACTGTTACCGACATTGAATAAACGTCATCAAAAAGCATGTTGTTTAAACGTTGTATTTGTTGTAGTGAAGTGAATTATACTTATATAGCGCTTTTTCTCTAGTGACTCAAAGCGCTTTACAATATCAAAGTTACATTTAAACCAGTGTGGGTGGCACTGGGAGCAGGTGGGTAAAGTGTCTTGCCCAAGGACACAACGGCAGTGACTAGGATGGCGGAAGTGGGAATCGAACCGGCAACCCTCAAATTGCTGGCATGGCCACTCTACCAACCGAGCCATACCGCCCGGTTGGGAAATGACCAAAATTCAATGGTCAATTCAACGTCACAACCTGACATTGAATAAACGTATTCGTGTTGTCAAAATATTGATTGGAAAATGACCAACATTCAATGTTCAAGTCAACGTCACAACCTGGCATTGAATAAACGTTGTATTCGTGTTGTCAAAATATTGATTGGAAAATGACCAAAATTCAATGTTCAAGTCAACGTCGCAAACTGACAATGAATAAACGTTGTTTCAATGTTGTATTTGTGTTGTAGAATATCGATTGGGAAATGACCAAAACTCAATGGTCAAATCAACATCATGACCTGACATTGAATAAACGTTGTCAAAAAGCATGTTGTTGTAACGTTGCATTTGTTTTGTGGAATATTGGTTGGAAAATGACCAAATTTTAATGGTTGAATCAACGTCAGAACCAGAGTAGTAACGCGCTACATTTACTCCGTTACATCTACTTGATTAACTTTTGGGATAAGTTGTATTTCTAAGAGTAGTTTTAATGCAACATACTTTTACTTGAGTATATTTATAGAAAAGAATCGCTACTTTTACTCCGCTCCATTTATCTACATTCAGCTCGCTACTCGCTATCGATTTTTATCGATCTGTTAATGCACTCTTTGTTTGTTTTGGTTTGTCAGACAGACCTTCAAAGTAGGATCTATCACATGCCTGGGTTTCACCAATCAAATGCAGTCACTGGTGACGTTTGACTCCGTTTCACCAATCAAACACAGCCAGGCGGTCACATGATTTTTTTTTATTTTTTATAAACATTTATTTATAAATTTCAAGATTTTCAAACAGTTGAAAATAACAATCAAAGTAAGTACAAAAACAGTATGAAAACCGTACAAAACAGCGCCTGGTGGTTGTAAATTCAAAGTAACTAAAATAGAATGCAAAATAAAATATATATATATATACTTAAGATGTGACTTTAAGGTTTTACTACTTACGTATAAAATACTACACGGTCTAGCTCCAGCCTATCTTGCCGATTGTATTGTACCATATGTCCCGGCAAGAAATCTGCGTTCAAAGGACTCCGGCTTATTAGTGATTCCCAAAGCCCAAAAAAAGTCTGCGGGCTATAGAGCGTTTTCCGTTCGGGCTCCAGTACTCTGGAATGCCCTCCCGGTAACAGTTCGAGATGCTACCTCAGTAGAAGCATTTAAGTCTCACCTTAAAACTCATTTGTATACTCTAGCCTTTAAATAGACTCCCTTTTTAGACCAGTTGATCTGCCGTTTCTTTTCTTTTTCTCCTATGTCCCACTCTCCCTTGTGGAGGGGGTCCGGTCCGATCCGGTGGCCATGTACTGCTTGCCTGTGTATCGGCTCGGGACATCTCTGCGCTGCTGATCCGCCTCCGCTTGGGATGGTTTCCTGCTGGCTCCGCTGTGAACGGGACTCTCGCTGCTGTGTTGGATCCGCTTTGGACTGGACTCTAGCGACTGTGTTGGATCCATTATGGATTGAACTTTCACAGTATTATGTTAGACCCGCTCGACATCCATTGCTTTCCTCCTCTCCAAGGTTCTCATAGTCATCATTGTCACCGACGTCCCACTGGGTGTGAGTTTTCCTTGCCCTTATGTGGGCCTACCGAGGATGTGGTAGTGGTTTGTGCAGCCCTTTGAGACACTAGAGATTTAGGGCTATATAAGTAAACATTGATTGATTGATTGATATATATATATATATATATATATATATATATATATATATATAAAATGAACAATGTGCAAAGCCATAGGCTCACTCAATCTCAATAAATAACTTAAAATTGCCTGATTGTAGCTGATAGGCGCCAGCGCCCCCCCGACCCCGAAAGGGAATAAGCGGTAGAAAATGGATGGATGGATGGATGGAACACAGCATCATCGTTTTCACAGCTTTTTGGTTGTTAGATGTAGAGAGTGTTTTAATGTAGAGTTCTAAATCTTTTTTTAAAGGCACAAAAAACAGTTCGGGTATTGAGAAACTTACATTTATGAATATAAAACTTAGCCAATCGTATAATGAGGTTGCAAAGGTAAAATTAATTTTCAAATTGTTTTTCAATACAGTGTAAAACCAAATATATATTATTTAAAGGCCTACTGAAACCCACTACTACCGACCACGCACGCAGTCTGATAGTTTATATATCAATGATGAAATATTAACGTTGCAACACATGCCAATACGGCCTTTTTAGTTTACTAAATTACAATTTAAAATTTTGCGCTGAAAAATCCTGCTGAAAACGTCTCGGTATGATGACGCCTGCGCGTGACGTCACAAATTGTAGACATTTTGTGTCAGCATTGTGCCCAGCTATTAAGTCGGCTGTTTTAATCGAAAAATTAGATTAATCTTTTGCAATTTATTCAATGAACAATGGAGACATCAAAGAAGAAAGGTGTAGGTGGGAAGCAGTATATTGCGGCCACCTTTAGCAGCACAAACACAGCCGGTGTTTCATTGTTTACATTACCGAAAGATGACAGTCAAGCTTTGCTATGGAACAGAGATGTCAAGCAAACACGGTTGGATTGGACCACACACACAAAGTACAGTGTATTATGCGGCGATCATTTTGAAAATTAAATAACATTTTACCATTCTGTATTCTGAAGGCGATCTATGTCGTGTGCTACTCCAGCGTCCTCCTGACCGTCACCGTCAGCGTCGGGTTCAAAGCGGTATGGCTCTATCCCTTGTTGCGGTTGGGCCTGGCCGAGTGATCCTGCCACCCCCATGGCTGCCACGGCGCCTCTCACAGCATCTTCCCTATCTGAATCGCTCCCACTGCCCTCTAGTCCTTTTTTTTTTTTTCCCCTCTCTAGTCCTTCACTCTCTCTTTCCTCATCCACAAATCCTTCATCCTCGCTCAAATTAACGGGGAAATCGCCGCTTTCTCTGTCCGAATCGCTCTTGCTGCTGGCGGCCATGATTGTAAACAATGTTCAGATGTGAGGAGCTCCACAACACGTGACGTCACGTGCATATCGTCTGCTACTTCCGGTACAGGCAAGGCTTTTTTATCAGCACCAAAAGTTGCGAACTTTATCGTGGATGTTCTCTACTAAATCCTTTCAGCAAAAATATGGCAATATCGCGAAATGATCAAGTATGACACATAGAATGGACCTGCTATCCCCGTTTCAATAAGAAAATCTCATTTCAGTAGGCCTTTAATATATATTATTGTTTTAGTTGCTTAAGAGATATTCCTGGCTCTGAATTTGTTCATTGCTATTTTTATGCTTTTGTGCATTACTTGTTGTTGTCATTATTAAACAAACAGGTTACTCATCAGTTACTCAGTACTTGAGTAGTTTTTTCCCAACATACTTTTAACTTTTACTCAAGTAAATATTTGGGTGACTACTCCTTACTTTTACTTGAGTCATACTTGCCAACCTTGAAACCTCCGATTTTGGGGGGTGGGGGTCGGGGATGGGGCGGGGAGCGTGGTTAAGAGGAGAGTATATTTACAGCCAATATTTTTATATTGGCTGTAATTAATATATATATATATAATTAATATATACATATATATATATATATGTATGAAATACTTAACTTTCAGTGAATTCTAGCTATATATATTTATTTTATCATATATATAAATAAAAGACATAGTTGAATTTCAGACGGCACCTCTCAAATACACAGTAATAAAAACACAGTTGTTCTACTAACTGTACTGTGCTTGCTGGTTACTAAAAAAACAAACAACACTTACCTTTCACTATTTGAGTAACGTCACTTCCGAGTTTCCAGAAGATGGCGCCAGTATGTGCTTTGCCCTGCCGTCTCTCGCTGTCAGCTCTGTTCGTTTTTGTGTTTTTTGCGTCTATTTTCGTCTCTCTCAGCTCACCGCTTGAGTATGACCGAAAACACAGTTCGATCTTTGCCCCTTTCCCACTGATATGATCAACTTCGACGTCCTAGTCAGCTTTTTCACCTGGCTGGATTCCTGCCTTCCTTTCCCGCCTCGTGGCTCCTCTCCCCCGCCACCTACGGGCTGTGTGTCGGGCCCGACCTGGATTAGCTGCGCCCTTGGACGTGCTGGCCCCCGCCAGGTTCGGTCTTGTGAACGCAAGGTCTTTGACAAACAAAACGTTTATCCTGAAGGATTTCTTCACTTTGCGCGGGTGGCGGACTTGACTTCCTCTGTGTGACGGAAACATGGCTGAGAGCCGGTGAGTCCGCCCCTATTAATAAACTTCTGCCTACGGAGTGTTCTTACTTTAAATCTCCGCGGTCGTCCGGTCGAAAAGGAGGAGGATTAGCAGTCCTTTTTAAAAATGACTTTAAATGCCGTCAGATCCGCCTGCAATCCTCCTTTTCAAGCTTCGAACTGTGCATGTTTGAGCTGGAGGGGGCGTGGCCTCCAGCTCCAGCTGAATTTCGGGAGATTTTCGGGAGAAAATTTCTTCCGGGAGGTTTTTGGGAGAGGCGCTGAATTTCGGGAGTCTCCCGGAAAATCTGGGAGGGTTGGCAAGTATGACTTGAGTAATAAATCTCTAAAGTATGCGGTGTTAGCTTTCACTGTTATGCTGATGACACCCAACTCTACATGCCCCTAAAGCTGACCAACACGCCGGACTGTAGTCAGTTGGAAGCGTGTCTTAAGGAAATTAAACAATGGATGTCCGCTAATTTTTTTAAACTTAAACGCCAAAAAAAACGAATTGCTGATTATCGGTCCTGCTAGACACCGACCTCTATTTAATAATACAACTTAAACATTTGACAACCAAATAATAAAACAAGGTGACTCGGTAAAAAATCTGGGTATTATCTTCGACCCAACTCTCTCCTTTGAGTGACACATTAAAAGCGTTACTAAAACGGCCTTCTTTCATCTCCGTAATATCGCTAAAATTCGCTCCATTTTGTCCACTAAAGACGCCGAGATCATTAATGCGTTTGTTACGTCTCGTCTCGATTACTGTAACGTATTATTTTCGGGTCTCCCCATGTCTAGCATTAAAAGATTACAGTTGGTACAAAATGCGGCTGCTAGACTTTTGACAAGAACAAGAAAGTTTGATCACATTACGCCTGTACTGGCTCACCTGCACTGGCTTCCTGTGCACTTAAGATGTGACTTTAAGGTTTTACAAAATACTACACAGTCTAGCTATATCCATTCTTGCCGATTGTATTGTACCATAAATCCTGGCAAGAAATCTGCGTTCAAAGGACTCCGGCTTATTAGTGATTCTTAAAGCCCCAAAAAAGTCTGCGGGGCTATAGAGTGTTTTCCGTTCGGGCTCCAGTACTCTGGAATGCCCTCCCGGTAACAGTTCCAGATGCTACCTCAGTAGAAGCATTTAAGTCTCACCTTAAAACTCATTTGTATACTCTAGCCCAGGGGCGCTCACACTTTTTCTGCAGGTGAGCTACTTTTCAATTGACCAAGTGGAGGAGATCTACCTCATTCCTATTTTTAATTTATATGTATTTATTTATGAAAGAGACATTTTTGTTAACAAGTTAATGGTGTTTAATGATAATACAAGCATGTTTAACACACATAGATTCCTTTCTTTCATGAAGACAAGAATATAAGTTGGTGTATTTGATTCTGATGACTTGCATTGATTGGAATTAGACAGTGGTGCTGATAACGTCCGCATTTTCAAATGGAGGGAAAAAAAGTCCTCCTTTCTGTCCAATACCACATGAAAGTGGTTGGATTTGGCATCTCATTCGTCCAACTTGCATACTCGTTTTTAAACACTTTGTTATGAGAGTAGCATATGTGTGTGGCCCTTTAATGTCTGGCAGCAGGTGAGTGACGTCAGTGAGTGTGCGGGTGGGCAAGCAAGTGAGAAAGCGGTCGCTGAGGGCGGGGGAGAAATACATTGGCATCAAACCCCGTAGCTTGCTAGCTTGTGCACGCTAGCTTTCTGAGACTCTTATTTTGTTAGCACAGGCAGGATGAAACAGGTCTTTTATGGTGAAGACAGGAACTGTGCAGTCGGTCTTTAGAGTTTTGACAGTAGGTACGGAGTCTCTAGAAATAAAATGTGTTTCTCTGCGTCCGCCCTGTTAGTGATTTTTTTCTTAAATATGAGCTTGCAGCAGCCAGCGTCATCTCACAAGATCCTTGGGTGCCGAGAATGTCAAACAACTGACGAAAGTGAAGTCTTGGTATGATTGATGATTGCTCATTTTTATGTATATTTTTTAATGCCTGGCTTGAGATCGACTGACACACCCTCCGAGATCGACCAGTCGATCGCGATCGACGTAATGGGCACCCCTGCTCTAGCCTTTAAGTAGACCTCCGTTTAGACCAGTTGATCTGCCGCTTCTTTTCTTTTTCTCCTCCGTCCCCCCCCCTCTCTTGTGGAGGGGGTCCAGTCTGATGGCCATGGATGAAGTACTGGCTGTCCAGAGTCGGGACCCAGGATGGACCGCTCGCCTGTGTATCGGTTGGGGACATCTCTACGTTGCTGATCCGACTCCGCTTGGGATGGTTTCCTGTGGACGGGACTCTCGCTGCTGTCTTGGATCTGCTTTGAACTGAACTCTCGCGGCTGTGTTGCAGCCACTATGGATTGAACTTTCACAGTATCATGTTAGACCCGCTCGTCATCCATTGCTTTCGGTCCCTTAGAGGTGTGGGAGGGGTTGCCCACATATGTGGTCCTCTCCAAGGTTCTCATAGTCATCATTGTCACCGACGTCCCACTGGGTGTGAGTTCTCTTGCCCTTATGTGGGTTCTTCCGAGGATGTCGTAGTGGTTTGTGCAGCCCTTTGAGACACTTGTGATTTAGGGCTATATACATAAACATTGATTGATTGATTGATTGATAAAGTAACAGTACTCTTACTTAAGTACAATTTCTGGCTACTCTACCCACCTCTGGTCAGAACCCAACATTGATTAAACCGTGTCAAAAAGCCTGTTGTTTCAACGTTGTATTTGTGTTGCTCTGAGGACCTAATTCAACAAGTTCAAAGTTGTTTTAGTGTCTCGTGCCCGCTGGGATTAAGCCTTGGACCTTTTGCGGTGCCGCTTGTGACCTCATGGAAGCTATCAGATGATGCAGGTGCACACTTACGGGTATGTGCAGATATTACCAGGAACAAGCGCCACACACACACACACACGAGTGTGCAAGTTGTACAAGCAGATGGATCCACTGTTAGGGGCTCACTGAGGGAAAAATGTGGGGAGTGAGGGAGGAGGTGGAGGAGGAGGGGTGGATGGAGACAGAGAGGCAGGATGACTGAAATAGCGCAGGGAAGCTTGTGAGAAGGCGAGCGCAGCACAAACACAGAAAGCCAGAGCCTGTGTCGGGAGGTGGCACTCGCTTCATTAGCCGCAGGACGGTCGGTCAAGGAGGAGGAGGAAGAGAAGATGGGAAGATGCGTCGCATGGCTGCCACCTGACTCGGCACCTGCTAGCAGGCGGCAAGAACGCTGCTGAGATTATGCGTGGGACAGGAGGCTCCTGTGGATTCCGCATCTTTCCTGTCGACGGGAGGCGGCGGGGCTCGGGATTCCAAGCAGCTCCCATTTTACTTCGGCCGCGAAAGTGAAAGTCGGGAGCTGCCCATGTGGCAGCGGTGCCCACGGGACCTGTAGCCAGGCGGCAGCGCAGTGTGGTGTTGTGGCGGCAGCAGTGGCTCAGGACACTGAATGACCAGCGTGGCTGATGAAGGCCACCTGGATCCGCCTGCTGAAAAGAGCCAAGGGAGGTCGCGTCAAGAGCTCCGATGCCTACGTAAGCACCAGTCCTCAAACTTGCTCTCCGGCCGCACGTGTTTGTGTGTACATGACATGTGGAACCAGCCTGGCCGATGACCACGTCACGCCTCCTTGGGAGGAGTTGTTTTTGGCTGGGTACTTCTAATCAGACAGCTATTTTTAGCTCAGACCTGTGTCGGTGCACAGATTATGAAGAGTAGTTAACACACCTGTCTACTTTTTTTAAAAATGTATTTATTTGTGTTTGCATCTGTCATCCCTACCACTTTTATAATCAGGTGACATTTTAGTCTTCGAACCAAAGAGACCTAAGGTTTGACTACATTTGGTGCCATCTGTTCATTGTACTCTCTAACTTACTGTATTTTTCGCACTATAAGGCGCATTTAAAATCCTTTCATTTTCTCAAAACTCGACATTCCCCCCAATATACGGAATAGTTTTAGTTGTGTTTACCGACCATAAAGCTATTTTTTTTGGTAGATGGTGAAATGATAAGGGTGACCAGTAGATGGCAGTCACACATAAGAGATATGTGTAGACTGCAATGTGACTCAAGTAAACACCACCAACATTTTATATGTTCAATTGAAAATATATAGCAATACACACAACACTCAAGAATCCATCAAAATGTTTCAGTATGACTTTGGTAAGCTATGAAGCCACACCGCTTGATGGATTGTACTGGGCTTCAACCTACGAGTATTATTATGGTGTGTGTATGAGGTAATTATCTGGCATTTTGTTTCGCAATATTATCCAAAAGCAACTTTTCGAACCTCTGGTACCTGCTGATCTGTATTTGGGATCTGCATAAATCCTGAAAAATTACGCTCGTCCGCCTTTGTACAAACTCCATTTCCATATGAGTTGGGAAATTGCATTAGATGTAAATATAAACAGAATACAATGATTTGCAAATAATTTTCAAGCCATATTCAGTTGAATGCACTACAAAGACAACATATTTAATGTTCAAACTCATCAACCTTTTTTTTTTTTTGCAAATAATTAACTTAGAATTTCATGGCTGCAACACATGCCAAAGTAGTTGGGAAAGGGCATGTTCACCACTGTGTTACATCACCTTTTCTTTTAACAACACTCAAACGTTTGGGAACTGAGGAAACTAATTGTTGAAGCTTTGAAAGTGGAATTCTTTCCCATTCTTGTTTTATGTAGAGCTTCAGTCGTCCAACAGTCCGGGGTCTCCACTGTCGTATTTTACGCTTCACAATGCACCACACATTTTCCATGGGAGCCACACTGTTTTAACACGTAGCTTGGCATTTTCTTGTTGAAATAAGCAGGGGCGTCCATGATAACGTTGCTCCAAAACCTGTATGTACCTTTCAGCATTAATGGTGCCTTCACAGATGTGTAAGTGTATTCGTGCCTTGGGCACGAATACACCCCCATACCATCACACCTGCTGGCTTTTCTTCTTTGCGCCTAGAACAATCCGGATGGTTCTTTTCCTTTTTGATCCGGAGGACACAACGCTATGGGGCGGCATAGCTCGGTTGGTTGCAGGTTCGATTCCCGCTTGTGCCATCCTAGTTACTGCCGTTGTGTCATTGGGCAAGACACTTTACCCACCTGCCCCCAGTGCCACCCACACTGGTTTAAATGTAACTTAGATATTGGGTGTCACTATGTAAAGCGCTTTGAGTCACTAGAGAAAAGCGCTATATAAATATAATTCACTTCAATTCACTTCACAGTTTCCTCCCAAAAAATTGAAATGTGGACTCGTCAGACCACAGAACACTTTTCCACTTTGCATCAGTCCATCTAAGATGATCTCGGGCCCAGAGAACCTGGCGGCGTTTCTGGGTGTTGTTGATAAATGGCTTTCGCTTTGCATAGTAGAGCTTTAACTTGCACTTACAGATGTAGCGACAAACTGTATTTAATGACAGTGGTTTTCTGAAGTGTTCCTGAGCCCATGTGGTGATATCCTTTAGAGCTTGATATCGCTTTTTGATACAGTGCCGTCTGAGGGATCGAAGGTCACGGTCATTCAATGTTGGTTTCCGGCCATGCCGCTTATGTGGAGGGATTTCTCCAGATTCTCTGAACCTTTTGATGATATTATGGACCGTAGATGTTGAAATCCCTAAATTTCTTGCAATTGCACTTTGAGAAACGTTGTTCTTAAACTGTTTGACTATTTGCTCACGCAGTTGTGGACAAAGGGGTGTACCTCACCCCATCCTTTCTTGTGAAAGACTGAGCATTTTTTGGGAAGCTGCTTTTATACCCAATCATGGCACCCACCTGTTCCCAATTAGCCTGCACACCTGTGGGATGTTCCAAATAAGTGTTTGATGAGCATTCCTCAACTTTATCAGTATTTATTGCCACCTTTCCCAACTTCTTTGTCACGTGTTGCTGGCATGAAATTCTAAAGTTAATGATTATTTGCACACAAAAAAAATGTTTATCAGTTTGAACATCAAATATGTTGTCTTTGTAGCATATTCAACTGAATATGGGTTGAAAATGATTTGCAAATCATTGTATTCTGTTTATATTTACATCTAACACAATTCCCCAACTCATATGGAAACGGGATTTGTAGTCCACGCCAACACTGTCTTCTAGTTATGGGGCATTCATCCTCCGCTGTTGCCATTCCTAATATAAAGTAGTGTAAAGTTCTTACTTATATCTGTCGGTAAACTCGCCATGAAAGCGCTAAAACATACTGGGAGTTGACATTATTCACCCAAGAAACTTTAGTTAATAGAAAGTTCCGGTCGGACGGTTTTTCACGGGACACATTTCCTAATTTCCGGGACACAAATCAAATTACAACAAGCTTCAAAAGGTAGTCACCTGAAATGGTTTTCACTTCACAGGTGTGCTTGAAACTAATCGAGAGAATGCCAAGAGTGCGCAAAGCAGAAATCAGAGAAAAAAGTGGCTATTATGAAGAAACTAAAATATATAACATGTTTTTTCAGTCTGTATTGTGTTGTGAATATTCATGTTCAAAATAAACTAAGAAAAGAAAGAAAAGTTATTTTACCTTTTTTTGTTAAGTATATATTTCCAAATGTGTTCATTCATAGTTTTGATGCCTTCAGTGACAATCTACAATGTAGATAATCATGAAAATAAAGAAAACGCATTGAATGAGGAAACGGTGTGTCCAAACTTTTGGTCTTTACTGTATATAAATGTAAGTTCTAGGGCCCTGAAAACCTTCGAAAAACCTACCGTACGATCTTTTTCATGGCAAAGATGAGATGTATCAAGACGTCGATGTGGAATTTAATGCCATCCATCCATCCATCCATCTTCTTCCGCTTATCCGAGGTCGGGTCGCGGGGGCAGCAGCCTAAGCAGGGAAGCCCAGACTTCCCTCTCCCCAGCCACTTCGTCTAGCTCTTCCCGGGGGATACCGAGGTGTTCCCAGGCCAGCCGGGAGACATAGTCTTCCCAACGTGTCCTGGGTCTTCCCCGTGGCCTCCTACCGGTTGGACGTGCCCTAAACACCTCCCTCGGGAGGCGTTCAGGTGGCATCCTGACCAGATGCCCGAACCACCTCATCTGGCTCCTCTCGATGTGGAGGAGCAGCGGCTTTACTTTCAGTTCCTCCCGGATGACAGAGCTTCTCACCCTATCTCTAAGGGAGAGCCCCGCCACCCGGCCGAGGAAACTCATTTCGGCCGCTTGTACCCGTGATCTTATCCTTTCGGTCATGACCCAAAGCTCATGACCATAGGTGAGGATGGGAACGTAGATCGACCGGTAAATTGAGAGCTTTGCCTTCCGGCTCAGCTCCTTCTTCACCACAACAGATCGGTACAACGTCCGCATTACTGAAGACGCCGCACCGATCCGCCTGTCGATCTCACGATCCACTCTTCTCTCACTCGTGAACAAGAATTCAAGATACTTGAACTCCTCCACTTGGGGCAGGGTCTCCTCCCCAACCCGGAGATGGCACTCCACCCTTTTCCGGGAGAGAACCATGGACTCAGATTTGGAAAACCTCTATGAAAAGTAAAAACAAAGGACCCAGATTTCCCTCGCCCGGACGCGGGTCACCGGGGCCCCCCTCTGGAGCCAGGCCCGGAGGTGGGGCACGATGGCGAGCGCCTGGTGGCTGGGCCTGTACCCATGGGGCCCGGCCGGGCACAGCCCGAAGAGGCAACGTGGGTCCCCCCTCCAATGGGCTCACCACCCATAGCAGGGGCCATAGAGGTCGGGTGCAATGTGAGCTGGGCGGCAGCCGAAGGCAGGGCACTTGGCGGTCCGATCCTCGGCTACATAAGCTCGCTCTTGGGACGTGGAATGTCACCTCACTGGGAATTTAATGCCTCATATTCATATTAATATTTGTGAGGATGTTTATTAGTTTATGTAGGCCAGGGGTCGGCAACTTTTACCACTCAAAGAGCCATTTCGACCCTTTTCACAAAATGAGGAAGACAATGGGAGCCGCAACAATTCTCGCCAATATCTGCTGGTGGTCACCCAGATGACAAGAATAAGCCATTGCCTTAAACCAGGGGTGTCAAACTCAAATACAGAGTGGGCCAAAATTCTAAACTGAACAAAGCCGCGGGCCATAGTTGAACAACTTAAGCTTTTAATAGGGACCCAAACAAGTTTTGCATTGAATATTGAACAAGCAAGGCTTATATAACTTTATAGTGACATGCAAAATCGAGTTTTCTTGGTAGCGGGGGTGTATATTGTAGCGTCCCGGAAGAGTTAGTGCTGCAAGGGTTTCTGGGTATTTGTTCTGTTGTGTTTATGTTGTGTTACGGTGCGGATGTTCTCCCGAAATGTGTTTGTCATTCTTGTTTGGTGTGGGTTCACAGTGTGGTGTAACAGTGTCAAAGTTGTTTATACGGCCATCCTCAGTGTAACTTGTATGGCTGTTGACCAAGTATGCCTTGCATTCACTTGTGTGTGTGTGTAGAAGCCGCATATATTACGTGACTGGGCCGGCACGCTGTTTGTATGGAGGAAAAACGGACGTGACGACAGGTTGTAGAGGATGCTAAAAGCAGTACCTTTAATATTGTTGTCCGGGTGGAAATTCGGGAGAATGGTTGCCCCGGGAGATTTTCGGGGGGGCACTGAAATTCGTGATTCTCCTGGAAAGATCAGGAGGGTTGGCAAGGATGAGAATTAGCGTTGAATGCGGTGATACAGCGGCACCGCCACTGTACAATACCGGCGGGCCAGCTCTAATGTTAATTTATTATTTCCTCAAGGGCCAAATGAAATTACACGGCGGGCCAAATTTGGCCCTCGGGCCAGAGTTTGACACCCATGCCTTAAACCCTCCGCGAACACCAAACCCCGCCCACCTCAACCACGCAGGGAGGAGGGGGGGGGGAGGTTGGTGCTCGCGGGGTGTATAACATAGTCAGGAATTGTCATGGATGCAAAGGATTCTGGGTATTTGTTGTGTTGCGTTTATGTTGTGTTACTGTGAGGATTTTCTCCCGAAATGTGTTTGTCATTCTTCTTTTGTGTGGGTTCACAATGTGGCGCATATTAGTAGGAGTGTTAAAGTTGTTTATATCACAACCGTCAGTGTACTCTTTGTCACACAGTATGCCTTCCAATCTCATACATGTGCCGATAGAAGCAGCGAAATGCATGTGTCCGGTCGGCACGCAAATAGCATTCCGTGAATGGCGGGCGCGATGACGTTCAAGAGGACGTTAGATAAAATAAATGGGTTGTACTTCTATAGCGGGAGTGGGTCCAGACTGAGGCAGAGGGGAAAAAAACTCATAACCATAGCACACATAAACAAGTTACATAGAATCAACCAAGAGTAATATCATCACGGCACGCCCTTAATATTGTAGTCTGAGTGAAAATTGGAGAACGTGGACTCCGGGTGATGTCCGGGAGAGGCATTGTATCCCGGAATCTCCCCGCAACAATCTGGGGGGTCGGCGATCGTGCAGCTGAGCCGCATCAGAGTTGCCAAACAGCCGCATACGGCTCCGGAGCCGCGGGTTGCCGACCCCTGATCTAGGCAATCATTTCGCCACCTATCGCTGCCAAAATGGTTTACTGTGATGGTCCTTGGCCATGTCAGCAGTGGGTGATTGTTGCAAACCGGCACCTCCAAGACAGAGGTGGTTGTCACATATACAGCTGCTACAACAGGAAGCTCTCCTGTGTCTTATTAATAAATTGAGTCATCGAAATAAGAGTTAAGGTCATTCGTAACCTTTGTGATATGCATGTAAAAGATTTCAAACAATCCCATCCATTTTCTACCGCTCATGTCTCTCTCTGGATCGTGGGCTTTGGATTGTGATGGGGGGCTGGAGCCTATACATATAACATCATTTTTACATGGAACTCTAATCTGGTTCATGTGAGCAGGCTACAGTGTGAACACATTTTGTCATAAGATACACAAATGGTAATTATATTGGGGGTAATTAGTCACCTACCTCTTTTAAAGTTTTACATATCACCGTAGCGCAGGGGTATTAAGAATCAGAATCAGAATCAGAAAGACTTTATTAATCCCCGAATAGAAATTAACATTTTCAGCACAATCCCGTTCAAGATCAGACAAACATTACAGGGAGACAGAAAAGGATCGCTGACAGGTCTGCCAACTTCTGGCGCCCCTTACAAAAAAGCGTGAGAAACAAGTAAACGTTGGTGAGGGGCGGACGGAGTAAAAAAATATTCAGGAAAAGGCTGGACTCCAGGGGAGTGGGTCCAGATTGAGGCAGAGGGGAAAAAACTCATAACCATAGCACACATAAACAAGTTACATAGAATCAACCTAACTTGCAACAGAAGAGAGGGAGTGGGAGCTACGGGGCGCCGTGTGGTGACCCATCAGCGTTCCGGTTCTGTAACCCTGTACACTGTTTGTCTAATCTTGAACGGGTTTGTGCTGAAAACAAAGTTCCGTTGTACTTGTGCAATGACAATAAAGGTCTATCCTATAAGTGCTACTCAGCCGTCTGAAGAGGGCTGCAATTTCAAGAACCTAAGGGCTAAGAGGCCAGACATCAAAATGTGTATGTTTTTTCAGAAAATGCCAATGTGTCAATGAATGTATTATTCCACGCTCGTTACTCGATTCCAGCGTGTGTAGCTAGACAGATAGTTAACAGCATGAAGAAACCGAAGCTCCAGAAACTTAGTTGAGGATTGATGTTCCTTCTTTTGTATTATTTTCTTTCCTTAGTTTGTTTCTTTACATTTATTCCTATAAGTTTGTAAGACTAAAAATATAAACATGAATAGACCTTCTGTAGCGACTATCTTTTCAAACAGAGTGCAGCACTAATTTACTTCCCTGAAAGAGTTTTGGCCATGCACATCTATTTTCTTCACGACCATTTCTTTTTATTTTTGATATCAGTTTTTGAAGACACAGCAACGTCAGACTGACTATTGCTCTGCCATTTGCTTAAAGAAGCTCCTCCTACTGACTTGTGATTGGTCAGACTGTGCCAAGCACATGGCTACTTGCAATACAACTTGCATATTTATAAGGGGGCGTGGCCTGGGCCTGTTCTGAGCTGACATCTGGCACCAATTTCAAGTTGATTGTGATGTATAAAAAAATACAAAATAAAAATTGCTTGGATTTGTGCATGTGCACACTTTAAACCATCCATTTTTTTACTGGCCTACGTGGTTTTCTGGATTCGAACGTACGTCTATTTTAGCATGAACGCCGCTCAACAGTTTTTACATGAGGGTCTGGGGAATATTACAGCGATTTTAAGAATCAATATTTTTTTTTACTTTTTTTAAATTTTTAATTAATCAGTCCAGCAAAATAATGCACAATAATACTATAATAATACAATTCCCAGCAACATTCAGGATAGCAATCCTGGGGCGGCATAGTTCGGTTGGTATAGTGGCCGTGTCAGCAACTTGAGGGTTCCAGGTTTGATTCCCGCTCTCGCCATCCTAGTCACTGCCTTTGTGCCCTTGGGCAAAACACGTTACCCTCCTGCTCACAGTTCCACCCACACTGGTTTAAATGCAACTTAGATATTGGGTTTCACTAAATAAAGCACTTTGAGTCACTAGAGAAAAGTGCTATATAAATATAACTCACTTCACAATCAACAGAGCAATTGAGGAGACACAAAACAATCCAAAAGTTGTCAAACAAAAATGAATAATAACAACAGTATCGATATTAATAAGAATTCCAACATAACAGTGATTAGAAATCCTTCATTTACATTCTTATCACAGCTATTTATAAAAAATTAAATAAAAACATTTAAAAACAGTGGCTTACACTTGCTTTGGATCTCATAAGCTTGATGACACATTTTGTCCAATATTTTCCATAAAGATCAAAGAAGTCATATTTTAGGTTCATTTAATAGTTAAAATAAAATTACATAATGGATCCTATATTCCTAGTGTTGTAACGATACACAAATATTTCGGTTCGGTACGTACTTCGGTTTAGAGGTCACGGTTATAAATTTTTGGGTTATTTACTAACCAAATTTGTAAACAATGGCATAACATACATATACACACAGGGTCCATTGCCAGGGTTAATGTGGTCAACGTATATAAAATAAAAACTAAATAAGATAAGGCTCAAAATGGTTTCTTAACAAAACCTTTCTATGTATAAAGTGCTATTTTTGATTGGTTGAGACTTTTATTAGTAGATTGCACAGTACAGTACATATTCCGTTCAATTGACCACTAAATGGTAACACCCCAATAACTTTTTCAACTTGTTTAAGTCGGGGTCCACGTTCATCAACATTAAACTGCCTCAAGTTGTTGCTCAGATGAAATAAAATGACAAAGCTTTTCTTCTACATATAAAAAGTGCAACATTAAACAGTTTCAAGTCAACTCAGCCTCAGATTAACTTTTCTTTCCCCACCCAGCCTGGCTAACATGGCAGTAAGAGGATATATGGGCTCATTGTTCTTCCACCATAGAAGTGGGTCAAAATCTAGTTTTTAATGCAATATGGACTTAAATCTGCTGCTATAAAAACATTTGTTATTGCTTTAGCTCTGCCTGACTTGCCGAGGAGAGGCTGCTTGAATGCGGTGGTGACGCTTCAAATGGGTTAGCATGTGTTATGAGAGTAGCGTATGTGTGTGTGTGTGGCCCTTTAATATGTGACAGCATGTGAGGTGAGTGTGTGGGCGAGCAAGGTGAGGGATCGGTAGCATGAGTGGCTACTGTTTTGTTGGATTGGCTGTGTGCAAGACCTCAATAAAGCCACGATTTGCAACTAATCGCCGGACTCTTCATTTACCCTGGAGTCCGGAGCTGTGGAGAGCCATTACTGGGAAGAGTGAAGGGTGTTGCCCCCGAGAATACATCAGCCCTGGAGGAGTGTCTCCCCTGCGCTCCTTGACTGCGGTCTGGGAGCCGGAAGCAGGAAAGGTACAACACATGTTTGACGTGTTGTCAGGAGCAGCTGCTGAACAATATCGGCAAACCTCCGTCCTCCATTGTTGTATCACGCAGCCAAAGTGTTCCCAAACGGGAGATCTTAACGAGGCAGGAGGGTCTTCCAGCTCTGGCTTTTACATGTTGTCCTAGCCCGGTCGCTGCTAGCATGTGTACTCGTTCGGTACACCGCCGAACCGAACCGAAACCCCCGTATCAAAACGGTTCAATGCAAATACATGTACCGTTACACCCCTACATATTCCAATATATGCCTCAATATTATCTAAACCAGGGGTCACCAACGCGGTGCCCGCGGGCACCAGGTAGCCCGTAAGGACCAGATGAGTCGCCCGCTGGCCTGTTCTACAAATAGCTCAAATAGCAGCACTTACCAGTGAGCTGCCTCTATTTTTTAAATTGTATTTATTCCATCCATCCATCCATTTTCTACCGCTTATTCCCTTGAAATAAGCGGTAGAAAATGGATGGATGGATGGATATATATTTATTTACTAGCAAGCTGGTCTCGCTTTGCTCGACATTTTTAATTCTAAGAGGGACAAAACTCAAATAGAATTTGAAAATCCAAGAAAATATTTTAACGATATATTTTAAATAAATTCATTAATTTTTTTACTTTGCTTCTTATAACTTTCAGAAAGACAATTTTAGGAAAAAAATACAACCTTAAAAATGATTTTAGGATTTTTAAACACATATACCTTTTTACCTTTTAAATTCCTTCCTCTTCTTTCCTGACAATTTAAATCAATGTTCAAGTAATTTTTTTTTATTGTAAAGAATAATAAATACATTTTAAATGTAATTCTTCATTTTAGCTTCTGTTTTTTTGACGAAAAATATTCGTGAAATATTTCTTCAAACTTATTATGATTAAAATTAAAAAAAAAATTATTCTTGCAAATTTAGAAAATCCGTTGAATCAAATTCAAATCTTATTTCAAAGTCTTTTGAATTTTTTTTTTAAATTTCATTCTAGAAAATGTAGACGAAATAATGATTTGTATTTGTTCGAAATATAGCTTGGTCCAATTTGTTATATATTCTAACAAAGTGCTGATTGGATTTTAACATATTCAAAACATGTCATCAAAATTCTAAAAATTAATCTTAATCAAGAAAAATTACTAATGACGTTCCATAAATTATTTTTTGAATTTTTTCAAAAAGATATTCGAATTGGCTAGTTTTTTTTTCTTTTTTTCGGTTGAATTTTGAATTTTAAATAGTCGAAATTGAAGATAAACTATGTTTTAAAATTTAATTTTAATTGTTTTCGTCTTTTCTCTTCTTTTAAACCGTTCAATTAAGTGTTTTTTTTTCATTTATTCTCTACAAAAAACCTTCCGCAGAAGGAGAAAAAAAATGTCTGCCCGAATGACAGACAGAAATACCCTTTTTTTTTTTATATATATTTATCTGTTTCCAGATATATTTATTGTGAGAAATCATTAAGATTATCAGTGTTTCCACAAAGATAAATATCATTGATTATTAATAATATAACAGAGTTAAAGGTAAAATGAGCAAATTGGCTATTTCTGGCAATTTATTTAAGTGTGTATCAAACTGGTAGCCCTTCGCATTAATCAGTACCCAAGACCCCTGATCTATACTAAATGCAGTTTTTTCTACTGATATCTCCATAGCTTGTGTATACCAGTCAGTATGTGTTGGACTATCAACATCTATCCATTTTTATTTTTTAAATTACTGTTTTTGTTATGATGCACATTGAAAGAAATGCATTTTTACTCTTTGATGAATTGATGCAGATCACCAAGAATACAAGTTTGCAGTGTCATTGGGATGTTTTTATTTAGGAATGTGATTAATCCCTTTGTTGTTTTCAACCAAAACTCTTTTATTCTCTGACATTCCCACAGTAAATGGGAATGTTTTTGTGAGTGAATGAAAAGCTGACGTACACTACGGTCTCCACAGGGCTCGGCCGACTCCTACACTAGCCGTCCGTCAGACTCGGATGTGTCTCTGGAGGAGGACAAGGAGGCGGTGCGCAGAGAGGCAGAGCGGCAGGCCGAGGCTCAACTTGACAAGGCTAAGGTACACCGCCCGACACCTGACCTCAAAACCTGCCCCATTCCTGAAGGGGAACTGCACATTTCTATCCATCCATTTTCTACCGCTTATTCCCTTTTGGGGTCGCGGGGGGCGCTGGCGCCCATCTCAGCTACAATCGGGCGGAAGGCGGGATACATCCTGGACAAGTCGCCACCTCATCGCAGGGCCAACACAGATAGACAGACAACATTCACACTCACATTGAGATTATATAGTCGTACCTGAAAGTCTGAGGTGATGTGGTGACCGCCATTGTCTCTGAGGGAAGCCACGTTTCTCGACGAAGCGAAGGCAGCCAGTCGGGCCAGGGTGAGCTTTTTTTCCCCCCTCCTCCACGGTGGAAGCATCCCAAGTTCGGGGGTGGCCGGTCGGAGGAGGCAAGAGAGTCCGCAGCTGCCTCTTTGACAGGTGCATGAGGAATGACGCAAGCTCTGCTCATGTCTATGGTAAGAGCCGACTTATTACCACAATTTTCTCACTGAAACCTGCCGGTTAACATGTGGTAGGGAACCATGTTCGCTTGACCGCTCTGTTCCATAGTAAAGTTTCACCTTCGGAAATGTAAACATGGCAACAACGGCTGTGTTTGTGTTGCTAAAGGCAGCCGCAATACACCGCTTCCCACCTACATCTTTCTTCTTTGACGTCTCCATTATTAATTGAACAAATTGCAAAAGATTCAGCAACACAGATGTCCAGAATACTGTGGAATTATGCGATTAAAGCAGACGACTTATACAGTAGCTGGGATGGGGCTGGAACAAAATGTCCGCTACAATCCGTGACGTCACGCGCACGCGTCATCATACCGCGACGTTTTCAACAGGATACTTCGCGGGAAATTTAAAATTGCAATTTAGTAAACCAAAAAGGCCGGATTGGCATGTGTTGCAATGTTAATATTTCATAATTTATATATAAACTATCAGACCGCGTGGTGGGTAGTAGTGGGTTTCAGTAGGCCTTTAAAGGGAACGTTGTTTGTAACGGTGTTAAAGTTGTTTATACGGCCACCCTCAGTGTGACCTGTATGGCTATTGACCAAATATGTCTTGCATTCACCTGTGTGTGTCTGTAGAAGCCGCATATATTACGTGACTGGGCCGACTTTGCTGTTTGTATGGAGGAAAAGCTGACGTGACGACAGGTAGTAGAAGACGTTAAAGGCAGTGCCTTTTAAGCCACGCCCCCAACATTGTTGTCCTGGTGGAAATCGGGAGAATTTCGGCAGAATGGTTGCCCCGGGAGATTTTCGGGAGGGGCACTGAAATCCGGGAGCCTCCCGGAAAAATCGGAAGGGTTGGCAAGTATGGTTGTAACAGGCACAATCATGACAACATGTAATATTTACGGAACTTTGGTCATTTTAGACATTACTGTAATATATTTTCTGGGCGCATTTATTTCACACAGCACATAAAAAAGTTCAACAACAGAGAATGCCATTCAGTGTTTGCCACCACTAATCATGGCAGACCTTGTTAGAGGTTCTCAATCAAACAAGGCCAAGTACCCAAGGATTTCAAGATAGCAAGAGTAACCCCCCTTTATAAAAAAAAGGAAGCAAATTAGAACCTGGTAACTACCGACCTGTTTCTATTCTCAGTTCCATTTTGAAAGTAATGGAGAAAATAGTTTATGAACAGGTTGATAGATACCTTGCTACTAATAAACTTATGTACAAATTCCAATCCGGCTTCAGAACTAACCACTCCACTGACACATGCCTTCTTTATCTGACCGACCACATCAAACATGAGGTGGACGCGGGAAAATACTGCGGCGTGGTCATGCTGGACATTCAGAAGGCCTTTGACACCGTTAACCATGCTATACTGTTGGATAAGCTCCGAGCAATCGGATTCGACGAAACCTCATCGAGCTGGATGCAATCTTACTTGGAGGGGAGGAAACAGGTGGTAGAGGTGAACGGCACCATGTCCCCTCCCCTCTCAGTAAGCTGTGGAGTCCCTCAGGGGAGTATACTAGGACCTTTACTGTTCTAATATACGTGAATGACATGCCATCAGCATGCCACTGTGAATTGTTCCTGTTTGCGGATGACTCGGCCCTGCTGGTATCCGGCAAGGACAAGTCACAGGTGGAACAAATCCTCAGTGCTGAACTCCTCAATATTTGCACCTGGCTCGCTGACAACAAGCTATCCATACACTTAGGTAAAACGGAATCCATCCTGTTTGGGTCCCATATCAAACTTAAGAAGTTCAGTGACTTCGCTATAAAAGTGGGTGACATTGTTATCACCAGGAAGGATGAGATCACCTACCTAGGTTCAATTCTAGAGGCTGATCTTTCCTGTGATAAAATGGCAACCAAGGTGATCAAAAAGGTCAACCAAAGAACAAGATTCCTCTACAGAATCTCCTCTCTGGTCAACAAAAGCACCTTGAGGATTCTAGCGGGAACTCTCATTCAACCCTTCTTCGATTACGCTTGCACCTCCTGGTACCCCAGCACCTCCAAAACCCTCAAATCTAGACTCCAAACATCCCAGAATACGCTAATCCGGTTACTTTTAGACCTCCACCCCAGATCACACCTCAATCCAACCCACTTCTCCAAAGTGGGCTGGCTCAGGGTGGAGGACAGAGTCAAACAACTTGCACTGAGCCTAGTTTATAAAATCCGCTACACCTCCTTGATACCGAAGTACATGTCAAATTACTTCCTGAACGTAAATGACCGCCATAACCACAACACCAGGGGGTGCTCCACAAACCACGTTAAACCCTGATTTCGATCTAACAAAGGTCTTAACTCATTCTCTTTCTATGCCACATCAATGTGGAATGCACTCCCAACAGGTGTAAAAGTAAGTGCATCTCTATATCCCTTCAAAACCGCTCTAAAACAACACCTCCAGGCAACTTCAACACTTTACTAATACCCTCCTCCATTCACATCCCATCTCCCCGGATTATAAACAACTCAAATGTACTTCTAATGTATATACTTGTTCTTATGCTATGTGAACTCACTATGTTCTCTGCTGGCTGTACATATCCTACTAAATAAGACCTACACTGTTTCAATGTCCACATTTCTCTGTTGATGCAATTGTTGATGACTGAAGTTCTGGTATCAACCAAAGCTCCTCATCCCACCCTCCGGATTGTAAATAATGTAAATAATTCAATGTACATACTATGATGATTAACTTGTGTGATGACTGTATTATGTTGATAGTATATATTTGTACCATGAATTGATTAACGTGGACCCCGACTTAAACAAGTTGAAAAACTTATTCGGGTGTTACCATTTAGTGGTCAATTGTACGGAATATGTACTGTACTGTGCAATCTACTAATAAAAGTATCAATCAAGGTTTTGAGGACAACTAAAGGAATCTATAGTGAAACACAAAGCCATTCTCATTGTCCCATCGTGTAGCGGCCAGTACTAAACATTTTATGAACAAAACATAAAACAGTGATTCTGAATGATGGGATGGTTGTATCTTTCAGTACATGTGCTTTTTCCGTGAGCCCGTACAGTGTTTTTCAAACGTTTTTGAGCCAAAACACATTTTTTTGTGTTGAAAAAAATGCGGAGGCACACCACCAACAGAATTTCATTAAAAAACAAAGCTCAGTTGACAATAAAAAGTTGTTGTTGCGATGGTTGGATGTGAATTTCAACCATAACCAAGCATGCATCACTATAGCTCTTGTC